>NW_023396771.1:0-127417 GCF_011125445.2 Fundulus heteroclitus
TACAAAAACCAGATAAGCCATATATCATAACATATGTGAAGCTGAGGGCTGAGGCACCTTAAAGGAATATTGCACCTTTTTGATTTTTATACCAAGATTAGAGTTGATGTGAGATGTAAAAAAGTATTGTTCTATCAAAACAATGACCATTGTTTAAAAGCTAAGATGCTTAAATGTTAAAATACATTTTATTTATGCTGATTAAAAATGGTAACAGCTATTAAAATAGTTAAAAACCATTTAATATATATTTCTACTGATAGTGTAATACAAAAAAGGTCTTAGAAAAGTGGACATTGGTTTTAAAGACACTAACTACAAAGTTAATATGGTTTAGATAGAAAAGCCATTTGTGAATTAATTTCGTCAATTGATAGAGTTCATCATGCTAAATAGAGCATGTGAAAAGAATGATTGTTTGGTTTAAAGGTATATTACAGCCATTTCTTATGTAATGAAGCTACTGGTTCTCTACCTGAAGTCTGTGATACCTGAAGTATGCTGTACATGAAGTGTGTTTGTAAAACACACACAGAAGAATAAATCTTCCGGTTGAAGGTAAACGAAGCTCAACGTGTTCTCGTCTTTCTCACCACAACATCACACGTTGAGGGAGGATCATCTTATACATTACCCTCAGCCATCCAAGGTTGCAGGGTAACATCTGCAACCAGTGGGGAAGAAGTTTGCTGACATCTGCTCCTACTCATCTTCACCTACCTGACCCACCACACATCACTGTTATATGACAAGAACCACACAGACTGGTATAAAGAATCTTCTGCAGGAGAACTTGAAGGTAGAACATGGACAGTCACTTCTAGGAACATATATGTTCCTAGGGTGTGGCAGCTGCAGTGATGCTTCTACACTAAATTACAATGGCATATCATGTCAGATGAAACTTTTCCTAATATTTCTCTTTCTCTCCATGTTGAGAATGAGAGGAAGGAATTAGGGGGCATGGTAAAACATTCCCTTCAGGCCACTGATTGGGCTCCTACCAGCGTGACGGGTTTGCTGTTTTTCAAAATCCACTAATACCTATCGATTGCCTGTGATGTAATTGAAAAGTTTATGTTACAACAGCTTGAGTTTTTAACTCATTACCATGGCCGGGAACACACTGATCATCATAAAGCACTCGCATTACAACTATGGACAGAAAGTCCCACAGAGGTGGGATTAATTTCATGTGCTCCAGTTTCATTTCAGGTCACTACTGAATCTTCTGTCTGGATGAACCACTACCCACATAAATCTAAAGCAGAGGAAGGGATTGCTGATACCATTGCAGGCCTCCTGGCAGCTGGAGTTTTTGAACCCTCTGTCACAGCCTGGAACACACCCATTCTTCCACTGGAATAGAAAATACTGGTAAATATTGCATGGCACATTATCTCAGAGCCATACATTTTGTTTAAAAAAAAAACCTTCAATTTCTGTCCCTAATCCATATGTGGCCATTCTAGTTTTGGAGCACTCCTGTGGTATTAACATGTATGGATTTGGCTAATGCTTTCTTCTGCCTAGCTTTGGCTGATGAATGCTGAAATATTTTTTTATTCACTTATAGAGTGAATGCTACACATACTGCCACAGGGATTTATCTATCACTAGGCATTTTTAATCAGGTTTTGAAAGTTGTTTTACAGACATGTCCTCTGCCCAGAAACACCACTCTCATTTAGTATGTTGATGACCTGCTGTTGGTTTCCCCTACCACTGAGAGCTGCCTTCAGGTCATGGAGTTAGTTTTGAGACATCTGAAACAACATGGTTTTAAGGTCAGTAAAGATAAATTGAAAGTTGCCAGGAAACCGGTGTCTTTCCTGGGCTGTGTTCTTTCTACAGGAAATATCAGTATGTCCTCCAGCCACAAGCAGAGCATTCTAACAAGCCTAAACCACTGCACGTGAACGATATGCTATCTTTTTGGGATTAACTGGCTACAGTCGAAACTACATTCCTCGAAACACTGATCTTGTACAACCTTTGAGGGATCTCGTGAAGATGCAAGATATGAGAAAATTGAATAATGTTTTGATTTGGACTCAGGAAGCTGAGGAAGTGTTTGTCCTGCTTAAACAAATGCTAGCATCTGCAGCTGACTTGACTATCCCTGACTATTATTTTCCATTTTCTGCAAATGTCAAGAACCAGAGACGAATGGACCCAGTATTCAGCCAGACAAGCAGAGGTTAGGTAAGAGAATCTTTATTACCAAAATTCAAAAACCAAAACAGGCATCAAGCCAAAAACAGGAAGACTGCATCCAACAACCCAAAATAACAAAAAGCAGTCACAGACAAAACTATATGCAAAAACAGGGGACAGGCTAACTCAAATATCCAGACACAAACAGGGTCAGAAGAACAGGCAAAACGGAGAGCAAAGAAATCTGGACTAGACTCACCACATGGCACCAAAAAACAATGATCTGACCGAGTGCAGGGGACAAAGGCAGGTATAAGTAGGGGAGTGAGCAGGTGAACGGAGTGAAACTAATTACTGGAATGGGTGGAGCTAATCAGGGGAAGGGAAGTGACAGGGTAGTGACTGAGAGGCTGATGGGACAGAAACTAAGATGGACAACTACAAAGCCAAAATAACCATAAAGACCAAACCCAAGATAGAAAACAAAGCTAAGACTGAACAGAACACAAGCTATAATAAAAACTAATAAAGGAAACCAGATAACTAAAACAGTAAACAAGCTAAACATGAATCCAACACAATACAAAACAAGAAACAGAAATAAACCCTAAGGCAGGAAAGCACAGTGGCGCAGTGGGTAGCGCTGTTGCCTTGCAGCAAGAAGTCATAGGTTCGAGTACACCCCTGGGTCTTTCTGCAAGGAGTTTGCATGTTCTCCCTGTGCATGCGTGGGTTCTCTCCGGGTACTCCAGCTTCCTCCCACAGTCCAAAAACATGACTGTTAGGTTAATTGGCTTCTCCAAATTGTCCTTAGGTGTGAATGGTTGTTTGTCCTGTTTGTCTTTCTGTGTTGCCCTGCGACAGACTGGCGACCTGTCAGGGTGTACCCTGCCTCTTGCCCAGTGAACGCTGGCGATAGGCACCAGCAACCCCTGCAAACCCATGAGGGATTAAGCGGTTTGGAAAATGGATGGATGAGATAACTAAAACAGTAAACAAGCTAAACATGAATCCAATACAAAACAAGAAACAGAAATAAACCCTAAGGCAGGAAAACCAACATAACCAAAATAACAACATCTTCCATAACCGAATCGTGACAGTAACAAAACTAGCAGTAAATGGAGTTTTATTTCAGGAACGGGGGAGAGAGAAGGGTGCTAATGTACATCAGGGATATTGGATAACTAGATGCACACAACATGTATCGGCAATAGCCAGATTGATTTAAAAAGACACGTGAGCGGCAGACGGAGGACGGAGATGAGCGGCTGAGATCTCGCGAGAGCTGTGCGTAAGTAAAATGGAGGCGTTCATGCCTAAGGTAAGCTAAGGTAAGAACGAACCAATAACTGAAAATAATACAAAGTAAAAGCCCAAACATTTACAACTGTCTTATTTTTTACGAGGGAACAAACTGGACGAAGAGACCGTGACGAGCCTGGAGTGCTACCTGGACGAGTGTTTCAATAGCATCGTGATGGGGAAGGCCCAGAAGCCTACGGCTGCTAACACACCATCACTTAAGCGCACTCGTTCTAATTCTACCAGCGCGTCATCTTCATCTTCAACTCTGTCTCCCGACAGGAACTTCAGTGACATCTTGGAATCCATCGACAAGAAGCTTACCAGCCTTGACGCTCGTCTCGCCTTGGTAGAAGTTATACATAAGGAGTTTCAGTCTCTGAGAGAGTCGGTGGAGTTTAGCCAAGCCCCGCTAACAGCTATGGCCGCGGAGAATGACGAGCTGAGGGGGAAGGTTACGGAGTTGACTGAAGGAATTATCCAGCTTTCCGGCGAAAATAAGAAAATGAAGGAATCCATTCTGGACATACAGTCGCGAAGTATGAGAGATAATCTCGTCTTTGCAGGCATCCAGGAGCAGCAGGGAGAGATAGCAGAAGAAACAATCCGTAGCATTCTCCAGCAGAAGCTAAAAATCCCGGCGGATCAGGTGACAAACATCACTTTTCATCGAGTCCACCGGCTCGGAGGTAAGAAACCCGACAAAACCCGTCCTCGCCCGATCATAGCTAAATTTGAGCATTATAAACAAAAAGAATTTGTTAGAAGTTGTGGCAGGGAACTGAGAGGGACAGACTTTAGTGCTAATGATCAGTTTTCTAAGGAAATCCTAGATCGCAGGCGAGTACTGTTCCCAATCAGGAAAAAATATATGATGGATGGCGTTAAAGCCACCATATCGATTGACAGACTTTATATTAATGGACAGTTGTTCAGGGATCAGAAGATCACCCCTTGGCTTTATTAGTTACACCACAGATGGATTTAAAGCATGTTTCAATGACTTAAAAAAATTAAATAAAATAAATAAATAAAAAAGGCGCACAAATCGGTACACGGTGATAAATGAATTACACGCACAGCTCAAGAGCACGTTGGTATGGTTGTTGTTCACGGCTGGGTACACGAGGCACAGGCTATGGTTTATCCTTTTTCACACTCTCTTACTCTGCACTTTTTTATTTCTTATTTGTCTGTTTCTTTCCTGATCATCAGTCAATCACAAGCACATCATATGATGCTACCTGGGTCTATGTATGACTATTTTCTCAAGGGCATGCACCTTCTAACTTCTCACTCACATCTATGGCGAATGTAAAGTTTGTGACATGGAATGTGCATGGGGCTGGCACCAGAGAGAAAAAAATTAAGATCATTAACCAGCTTACTAGATTAAAGGCAGATGTTGTCTTATTGCAAGAAACCCACAAATCACCTACAAATGCAAGTGAGCTTAATTCACCTGAGTTCCCTGATGTATTTGCGGCCGGCTATAACTCTAGACAGAGAGGTGTAGCAATCTTAATCCACAAAAACGTTAGTTTTAAAATATTAGATAAAACTATAGATCCTGAAGGTAGATACATAACCAGAAGCTATGTATTGTCAGTATATATGGTCCAAATGTTGATGACCCCTCTTTTTTTCACCAATTCTTCCTTGCACTTTCAAAACACGGGGATTGTTCACTAATTATAGGAGGTGACTTCAACTTTGGTTTAAATAACGATATAGACAGGTTGAATACAACAGGGTCTCAGCGTAGTTGGCAGTCAGTAAGTGTAGTCAAACAATACATGAGGGATTTTGGTCTTTGCGACGCATGGCGTTCTCTTCATCCTAATAGTAAAGAATACATTTTTTTCTCAAATGTTCACCATTCGTACTCTCATCTGAACTACTTTCTAATAAGCAGCTCCATGCTGTCGGTTGTTTCAGAGACGGTAATTCATCCTATTGCTATCAGTGATCACGCTCCTGTTACTCTCACCTTAATTAATAAAAAGATAACCCGACAAAACAAAAGCTGGAGATTTAATACATCACTGCTTAAAGATGAAGAATTTATAAAATTCATCAAAGAACAGAGGGCTTCATACTTGGAATACAATGATCAACCAGGTACATCGGCATAGATATTGTGGGAAGCTGGAAAAGCAGTGATGAGAGGTAAAATAATTTCTTTCTCATGTCATAAAAAGAAAAATGAAAACAAAAAGATTCAGCAATTAGAAGAAAAACTTAAGTTACTAGAATCCTCTCAAGAAGAAGGAAAGTTAGGTAAAATCCGTGAAGTAAAATTAGAACTAAACCACTATATTGAAAAGCAAAATAGATTTCTAATACAAAGACTTCGAATAGAAAATTTTGAACATGGCAATAAGTCAGGAAGCTTCCTAGCTAATCAGCTTAAAATAAATAAGGAGAAAACTACTATATTTGCAGTTACAGATTCAACTGGTAATACAGTAAGTGAACCGGAGTGTATAAATAATACCTTCCGCGATTTCTACAAATCTTTATACACACCACAGATAAATCCATCAGAGAAGGATATTAAGCAATTTCTGGATTAAAATACACTTCCTAAATTATCAGATAACCAAAGAATGACACTGGATTCCCCGCTGACAACAGCTGAAACCCAGGAAGCTCTTAAAAGCATGCCTAATAAAAAGGCTCCAGGTCCAGATGGATTCCCTACTGAGTTTTATAAAGAGTTCTGGAATATTCTAGCTCCAACGTTCCACAGAATGTTGCAGGAAATACAGGAAAAAGGTAGATTTTCAGCTAATATGAATTCTGCCACCATCAGCCTTCTGCTCAAGCCAGACAAAGATCCTGTGTTGCCCACCAGTTATCGTCCCATATCCTTAATTAATGTGGATATTAAGATAAACTGTAAAGCTTTTGCAAAAAGATTAGACAAAGTAACTCCTCTCATAATACATCCAGATCAAACTGGTTTCATCAGAGGAAGGCAGTCATCCACAAATACACGCCGATTACTTCATTTAATTGACTATTCCTACAGTAAAAACATTAAAACCAATATATCGTCTTTAGACGCAGAAAAAGCATTTGATAGAGTAAATTGGAAATTTTTATTCGCTACTCTTCATAAATTCGTTTTTGGCGATTTATTCATAAATTGGTTAAAAATTTACACAATTCTCCAACAGCCTGTGTCAGGACAAATAATCAAATATCTTCCAGTTTTTGTCTACAGAGGGGCACCAGGCAAGGATGCCCTCTTTCTCCATCACTTTTTGCCATCTTTATAGAACCTCTAGCAGCAACAATCAGAGAAACAAAAGCTGTAAAAGGTATAAAATGCATGAAAATAGAGCATAAGATTAGTCTCTACGCGGATGATGATGTATTACTTTATCTCCAGCATTCAAACAATTCTCTTTTACAAGTAATTACAATACTATAATCTTTCTCTAAAGTATCAGATTACTCTTTAAACTGGTCTAAATCTACGGTACTGTCAATTAATTGCTCTCTCGAAAACTCCCTAGATTTACAAATGCAATCAGGAAATATTAAATATTTAGGTATTACTGTGTCGTCTAAATTAACGGATTTACTTAAACTTAATCACGCCCCACTTTTAAACAGGATAGAAGAGGACCTTGAAAGATGGAAATCGCTTCCAATCTCACCTATGGGTAGGGTAGCTTCAATAAAAATGATGGTCCTACCTAGAATTAATTATTTATTTTCAATGATCCCCAATAAACCATCATCTGACTGGTTTAAATCTCCAGACTCTGCCATTTCTAAATTTCTTTGGAAAGATAAACCCCCACGTATTAGCTTAAAGACAATACAGAAGACTAAACACAGGGGAGGATTAGATTTGCCTAACTTCCATAACTATTACTTAGCAAATAGGCTACAATACATCTCTAAATGGATAAAAAAATTGTCTTTTAGATGAGCCTTGGTTAGATATAGAACAGGAAATGTGCAATAATATCATGATTTCAGTTTTGCCGTTTATTAGCTCAAATATAAAACGGCATACATGCTTCAAAAATATCAACATTAGTTTTACTCTGACAGCATGGTGGGAGTTCCTTAAAATGACAAAGTCATCCCTTATCCCATGCAGTCATACACCTATCTGGAATAACCCTGATATCCTACAAAATAATAAAATGATAAACTTTACATACTGGAAGAATAAAGGTATTAAATATCTGGAACATCTACTTGACGGAACCGAGTTCATCAACTTTGCTAAACTAAATATGCAATATGGCATTAGTAAAAATAAATTCTTGGAATATGAACAACTTAAATCTATAATTAGAAATAAATATAAGCATATTAATGGTGGTTTACAAATACCAACTAATATATTAGAGTTCCTAGATTTAACCCCCCCCCCCCCCCCCCCCCAAACTACTGTCTAAATCATACAGGACACTGACTAAAATAGATGATTCAATATCTCTTGGGAAATGGGAAAAGGATTTATCAGGCACCTTTGTATAAAATTTCTGGGCTCAGATATGTCTAAGAACTTTCAAATTGACTAGAAACACCAACTTACAACTAATACAATACAAAATCCTTCACAGAGTACACTACACAGTACAAAGATTATTCAAGATGGGTTTGGCACAATCTAATATCTGTCCACACTGCATAGGCAATCATCCTGATAATTATTTTCATGCGTTATGGTTATGCACACCAGTCCAGAGGTTCTGGACAAAGATATGTAAGGACTTATTAAAGTGCTTGAGCTGTAAAATTACACCTTCCCCATCATTTTGCTCGCTCGGTAATTTTGAGGAAAGTCCTCTGAAAAATGAAATAGTTTACATGGTTTTCACTGCATTATGTATCGCAAAGAAAACTATCCTCATGAATTGGAAAAGTAAAGAAAATCTCAGTATCAATCAGTATAGAGATCTTTTGTTGGATCATATTAATCTAGAGACAGCATCTGCTTCCACATCTGATTGGTCTCTTTGGGCTCCTCTGATCAACACCATCACTTAGTGGAATAGGGGGCGGTGGGTTGCTTCCTGCAGGGCGCAGTGGCTGGATGGAGGGGTTCCTGGGGCTCTGGGGGCACTTGGAGTAGGGCGCCTGGTGGATCTGACTCCAGGGTCTGTTGCCCCCATCTGGGAAGGGCTTGGGAGGCCTACGGGCGGCCTACAGCGCCGCTTGTGGCGCTCTTGGGGAGCTGTGTGGTGACGGACGTGGGTTACCGACGTGGTAGCTGTGCTGCCGCCGGGTGGGGCCGGGGTGGGTCTGGGGTCCCTGGGGCGCGCCGCCCTCGGGTGGGGGCCCCGGTGGGGCCCCGGGGGTTCCGGTTCCGGGGGGTGTGCCGCTTTTGGTGGGGGCCGGTGCGCGCCTGCATGGGGCCTCTGGTGCGCTGGGGGGCCTCGGGGCCTGTTGAGCTGGTAGGGGGGCATGGTCATTAACATCTCAGGGCAGATGCTTTTCTCCTTCATTGGATAGGCACTCTGCTAGTGGGGGGAGGGGGAAGGAAGGGGAGTAGGGACCTACCCAGCCTGGATGTCTACTGTCGAATATATGGTGAGTTGTTTGAACGTTAGTGTTGGGGAGGGATTAAATATACGGGTGGGATGGGGGGGGGGGGGGGGGGGTGGACGTTTTGTTGGGCTTGTGTCCGGCCCCCTGTCCCGGTCCGTGTCGTCTCCCAGTGCGGGTTTCACTTGGGGGGTGGGGTTTGGGATGGCTCGTGCGGGCTGGCTGGCAAGGGTCCCCCCCTCTTATTATATATATATATATATTTATTTTTTATTTTTATTTTTTTTGGTGGGGGGGGGGGTAAAGCCAGTAGGCTTGGTGGGTGGGCTGGGGGGGGGGGGGGGGTTGAGGTGTTGGTCCTGGTGGGTGGTTGGCTGGCGGGCCCTGCGGCCTCTCCCTGGCCCCCGGGCTACGGTGGTGCCGCTGGCGAGGCCCCCTTCTCTGGGTGGGGCTTTCGGGGAGCGGGGGTCCAGAGGCCATTGTCCTTGATGTTATCAGCCGGCCCACAGTTCAGAGAAGCATCCTCAGGTGTCAGCGGGGGAGGGGGGTAGCCGGGGGCTTTTCTGAGCACTCTCCGCCATAACAATCCAGGAGTTGATAGGGAGGGAATCCAAATATGTTATTTGTTATGAGACAAGCTGCACTGCCTTTCCTGTCAGCTTTTAAGTCTTTTGCTGGCTCCACATAAATCCAATTTTCCAAATTATTGGGCTTTTTCACGCTTCACTTCCAGATTTTATCCCATCTCCCCTTGAGTTCAACCACCAAAGTCAGTCTGCGTTCCAACACAGGCAGCTTTTCGGCTTCGCTCCATTCACCTGCCAGGTTTGTCCATTCACAGCCACAGTGAGCGCTTCATGCAGTCGGCAGCCTGATCAAGGCCAAATGGCTCCGACATCCGCTGTATTTGCCGATACTTCAAAAATCCACAAAGATCAATAAGTAGAGATCCCAGTATCCTTAATCCAATGTGAAAATTTCAAACGTCCAGGAATGACAAGGTCGAAAGACACACCGTTTTCCTCCAGAAATTTTGGGTGTATCTCACAAAATAAGTCAAATCAGGACCGGACGGGTCCCCCTTCCGTTGCCTACCCGTCGAAAAAAATGTATCAATAGTATTGAGAGACCAGCTTACCGGATCCATATTTTTCAGAGTTCGGTTGATATGAAGAAAGTGCTCAGAAGACAAGACATAGCAAAGCAGGAGAGGGGGGTAAAAGCTGCAGAGAGAGAAAAGACACAACCGACCTCGGAGAGAGACAGAGACAGATATAAACGCATTAATGTTATAAATTATTACAAGCTGATAGCTGGTATCGCCACCATTTGAGCCACATTTTGTTATAACTACTATTTGAGTTTGAATGACCTATTATTAAAATTATAATACCAAGTTGTAATTAATAATAATAATCATATTCAAACAGCTTCTGGCTTAACACAGTTGCTTCAGACATGATAGTGAAGGACTGAAATCTACATATGTTGTGGAGGACTATGTCAAGGTCTGAGAGCAGGATTTGTGACAGGAAGGGTGATGTAAAAGGACCTCATGGAGGATGGTGTTTCCTCCAGGATTAGAACAGGAGCTTTTTCTGAAGCACACGGAGTAGGGCATGTGGGTGTCAAACAGATGTTTGGAGAATTTTAAGGATTGGTGGCATCCAATTATGTCAGACATGGTGAAATATTTTGTGAAAATGTGTTCAGTTTAATCCAAAGAAAACTCTGACATTGTTACAGGAAAAATTACTTTGAATACAAACCGGAAAGAAATTATACTTAATTACACAGACATGGTCGCTTCATGCTTGCTCAGTATGAGGAATTGCTGCAAAGCCATGGGCAATGCAGACGACTCTCCCTGTGGCTCTACGCTTCTCCAGGAGTGAATGCGGATTGTCGGCACTTTGATGCAATCAACTGGGTTCCCTTATTTAGGAAATTTTTGACCAATCTGTATAATCTGACCCAATCTGTGAAATATGATTGGATTTGACTTTGTAAAGTGCCTTGAGATGACATGTTTAATGAATTGGCGCTATATAAATAAAATTGAATTGAATTGAATTGAATGGTGACCCCTGTCAGAGGTTTCAAGTATTTGCTTGTGTGTGTTTGGATGCTCTTACAGGATGACCAGATGCCTGGCCTGCTAAAAGAGAGGACAGCAAAACGGTGATAAATGTCTCATTAACGATTACATTCCTAGGCACGGGTTCCCTGAGAAGATGAGGATGGACAATGGAACCCACTTAAAGAATCAGGACCTGCACCGAGTGGAGTCCAGTTTAGGATTACGATCTTCTAAATTGTGATGCTGACTTCCTGTTTGCGGTAAGGCGTATTGTGTCACTTCCTGTTGTTGCTGTGTGAACAACGGTCTTTTGCTTCAGGCTCTCTCGCTTTTCATCTTTAAACCTCTTTGCTGTAACATCTTTTTCCATACATAAGCACTTTTAAAACATTTTCTGTGGCTGTTTATCACGTTTGGGAACTCCTTGTGTTTCACACGGTTGTTCTTTGGCGTGGTAACAGGACACTAGCCAAGCATTAGCCAAGCCTTAGCCTCATAATGGCTTCTCCGTCTCGGACTAAGTCTCCTATCTGCTGCTCTCTGTGTCAGATGTTCAGTTATTCCTCTGACTCCTTTAGTGATAATGGTACATGTAATAAATGTAGTGTTTTTGTAGCTTTGGAGGCCAGGGTGTCAGAATTGGAGACCCGGCTCCGTGCTGTTGAAAAAACAGCTGATAGCCGCTCCTTTGCTAGCGCGGAGCCGCATGGAGTAACTTCACGTAGCGAACCAAAAGCAGTAGTACCCGAACAGCCGGGTAACCAGGCTGGCTGGGTGATGGTTCGTAGGAAACATAGCTCTAGATCCCAGCCCCCAGATCACCACCAATCCATCTGCGTTTCTAATAGATTTTTACCACTCAGCGACGCACCCGCTGAGGAGCCGACCTTAATTATTGGCAGCTCGATAGTGAGAAATGTGGCACCAAAGAAACCAGGGACCATAATTAAATGCCTACCAGGGGCCAGAACGGGCGACATAGAATCCTACCTAAAAGGATAAGCGTAAATACCACAAAATTGTTATTCACGCTGGCGGTAACGACACCTGGTCATGCCGATCGGAGGTCACCAAAGTTGGTGTTGCTTCGGTGTGTAAGTTTGCTAAAACAATGTCGGACTGTCATTTTCTCTGGTCCCCTGCCTGATCTGACCAGTGATGACATGTTTAGCTGCATGTCGTCATTCAACCGCTGGTTGTCTAGGTGGTGTCCAGAAAACGACGTGGGCTACATTGATAACTGGCGAACTTTCTGGGGAAAACCTGGTCTGGTCCGGAGAGACGGCATTCATCCCACTTTGGAGGGTTCAGCTCTTCTTTCTAGGAATCTGGCCGGATTTATTAGTTCTCCTAAATGCTGACAACCCAGGGTCCAGACCAGAGGGCAGAGCCGTAGTTTAACACACCTCTCTGCAGCTTCTGTACTGTTACCCACCCGTTATCCTATTGAGATGGTGTCTTTCCCACAGCCAAAACTTAACAGATCAAAACTGATCTAAAAGGAGCAAATCATAAAAATCAAATAAAAATCCATATGGATCACTTTGAACCAAAAAATAAAAGAATTAAATGTGGTCTATTAAATATAATCTCCCTCCAAAGACTTTGTTAGTTAATGAATTTATTTCTGATAATCAGGTGCAATAATCTATTTAATACACTGTCCTACAACCCGTGCAATAATCCTGATGTAGTGACTTCTGCTGCTATCAACACCTGAACATAAGTCAGCACACATGTATGTATGTATGTACAAATGTATACAATGTATATGCACATATATACGCGTAGGTACGTACGTATGTAGGCGCATAGATATATGTATATATCTAAGTTTATATATATATATATATATATATATATATATATATATATATATATATATATATATACCACTAAGAATGTAAATGAGACATCATATGCCCATTCCTGTTTCCTTTTTTGTATTTTTTTTTTTTTGGTATTCTTTTTGATCCATTGTATATATGAAGATTCACTGTATATAACTGAATGCACCTTCCCTACTCTGCACCTTATTGTATGAGCCGATGTGACGAGTGAATTTCTCCATTGTGAGAACAATAAAGACTATCTTATTTTATCTTATCTAGATTGATTTGTTTTGTCTCACAGAAACCTGGCTACAAGAGGACTACGTTAGTATAAATGAGTCAACTCCCTCCAGTTATTCAAATTTCCACATTCCCAGATCTGTGGGAAGAGGAGGAGGAGTGGCAACTATCTTTCAGTCTGATTTATTAATTAGTCCCAGGCCAATTAATAATTACAGTTCTTTTGAACATTTAACCTTCAGTTTCCCTCATCCAAACTGCAAAGCAATAAAACCTCTTCTGTTTGTTGTTTTGTATCGTCCACCAGGCCCTTACACTCAGTTTTTGGATAAGTTGTCAGATTTCTTATCTGATTTGGTGTTAAATACTGACAAGGTTATTATAGTGGGTGATTTTAACATCCATGTTGACACTGAATGTGATAACCTTAGTGTAGCCTTTAAAACTATCCTAGATTCAATTGGTTTTGCTCAAAATGTGCATAAACCGACGCACTCTCGGCTCCATACTTTAGACCTTGTGCTGACATATGGCATTGATTGTGAAGAATTAGCAGTATTCTCTCACAACCCTGTCCTCTCTGATAATTTTTTAATAACATTTGAATTTAATCTGAGTTCTCCACCCCCAAAAGAGGGTTCCATTATAGTAGATCTTTATCGGATAATGCTGTATCAAAACTTAAAGAGTCTGTCACCTTTTTAATATCATCAGTATTGCAGAAATGCCCTAGATGGCAGCAATGCTGTTTTTTCCCATTCACAAATCGATACCTTTGCTAACAGTGTGACTTCCTCATTGCGTTCTGCATTAGACAATATAGCTCCCTTGAAAAAGAAGGTGATTATTCAGAGGAAGCTGGCTCCCTGGTTTAATTCAGAGCTGCGTTCCTTGAAGCACAATGTTAGGAAATTGGAGAGAAAATGGCGCTCTACTCACCAAGAGGAATCCTACTTAATCTGGAGGGACAGTCTATTGTTGTATAACAAGACCCTTCGCAGAGTTAGAGCAATATATTTTTCATCATTAATTGAAGAGAAAAAAAATAATCCTAGATTTCTCTTCAGTACAGTTGCCAAACTTACACAGAGCCACAGCTCTGTTGATCCATCCATTCCCTTAGCTCTTAGTAGTAACGATTTTATGGGTTTCTTCATAAATAAAATTGATGCCATTAAAAATAAAATAATTGGCATCCTCCCAAACATGATTACCTTGTCCTCAGTAAGTGAGGCAGCATTGGAGGAATCTTTAGAACCTGCACAGTGTTTTAACTGTTTAGAAGCAGTAGAGCTTTCTGAGCTATCTAAAACTTTAGCTTCATCTAAACCTTCTACCTGTAAGTTAGACCCAATCCCAAACAAGTTGTTAAAGGAGATATTCCCTTTGATCAGTGGCACTATTTTGGACATGATTAATCTATCCTTAGTAAATGGATATGTACCACAGGTTTTTAAAGTAGCTGTTATTAAACCTTTACTCAAGAAACCTTCTCTTGATCAAGATGAGTTAGTAAACTACAGACCTATATCTAATCTTCTTTTCTTATCTAAAATTCTTGAGAAAGTAGTTGCTAATAAACTTTGTGAACATTTACAAAGTAATGACCTACACTGAAAAAAAAAAGATCCTTTGGATCAACTTAAAAAAATTACTGTAATTTGTCACACCTAAATTTATTACTTTGTCTCAAATTAACTTTCTGATGTGGTTGAAACTATACATTTGATTTACTAGAAATACATTTTTTACTTTAAGCCAAAGAAAGAAACTGCATTCATACCAAGTAAAACTATAATTTAGAACAAAGACCGTAAACAAGTTTTATCCTTCTTACAACTTAATTTTTTCAATTTGGAAAAATTTAATTTTTTACATTACATATAAGTATAGATTTACTTTGGAATAAACTAATTGAAATGCTGTAATTTTGTTACATGAAATTTTTAAATTTTTCTCAACTTAAATTTCTGAATCAGCACAAAGTCAAGTTTCTCTTGTACCTTACTCAAAACATTATATTTAGTCCCAAGCTAAAGTGTTACTCAATTTAGGTCAATGAGATTTTTTTGCCTTTTTATAACTCAAAATTTCACGACATTACAAGCCAATTTCCCTGCAATATGCCGTCGACGCAGAGACCCAAGAGGGTCCGCCGTCGACGCAGAGACCCAGGAGGGGCCGCCGTCAACGCAGAGACCCAGGAGGGGCCGCCGCCCGCCGTCGACGCGGGGACCCAGGAGGGTCCGCCGCCTGCCGTCGACGCAGAGACCCACGAGCGTCCGCCGTCGACGCAGAGACCCAGGAGGGTCCGCCGCCCGCCGTCGACGCAGAGACCCAAGAGGGTCCGCCGTCAACGCAGAGACCCAGGAGGGGCCGCCGTCAACACAGAGACCCAGGAGGGGACGCCGCCCGCCGTCAACGCGGGGACCCAGGCTGGTCCGCCGCCTACCATTGACGCAGGGACTCAGGCTGGTCCGCCGCCTACCATTCACATGGAGACCCAGGAGGGTTCGCAGCTTCCTGAAGCCTGTAGCCTGGTGTTTCCTGAAGCCTGTAGCCAGGCATTTCCTGTATCCTGTAGCCCGGCGCCTCTTGTATCCTGTAGCCTGGCGCCTCTTGTATCCTGTAGCCCGGCGCCTCTTGTATTCTGTAGCCCGGCGCCTCTTGTATCCTGTAGCCCTGTGGCCTCTGTAGCCTGTAGCCCTGCAACCTCCATAGCCTGTAGCCCTGCGACCTCCCTAGCCTCTAGTCCTGCGACCTCCGTAGCATGTAGTCCTGCGACCTCCGTAGCATGTATTCCTGTCACCTCCGAAGGCGGTAGTCCTGTGTCCTGTGGCTTGGCGCCACCCTTAGTCGGTAACCCAGTGTTTTCCAGGGTCCCCTTCCGCCGCTGGCCACAACAGACCATGTCACTACGTCGGGGTCGCCCTCCACGACGCCCGCATTCAGCCCTACCACGTCGCGGTCGTCCTCCGCGACACCCCTTTCGGGCTTGCTGGCTCCGTCGTCGGGGTCGCCCGCCGCGACGCCCGCCACGACGCCCGCCGCGACGCCCGCCGCGACGCCCGCCGCGACGCCCGCCGCGACGCCCGCCGCGACGCCCGCCACGACGCCCGCCGCGACGCCCACATCTGGCTCTGCCACGTCGGGGCCGCCCTCAAACCATGCAACTTGACTGAAGATGCAAACATGTACATGTCTAAATGAGAACTTAGATCTGCAGTAATTGCTGCAAAAGAAATTGTTTGGCCAAACCGGCCTGTCAAACTCAGATGATAAACATTCTACTTCTTCCAAAACGATCTAATTTCACAATAAAGTGTTCTGATAGTGACACATGAAAATTATTGCTTTTATTTACAATTTTACTATTTTTCTGATACGCTATATTTGCAACACTAAGCAAATACATACCTGATCAAGAACCTTTAATTCATTGCATGTCTTCTCTCTGATAGCTCCTTCCTTGTTCCTGATGATCTTCATCAGCTTACCATGGTGCTTGTCCAAAGAGGCCAGGAATCGTGGTTGAAGTGGAACAGTAGTAATCCTCATAAATTCAGCATTAATCTGCAAAAAAAGCAATATCACAAGCAAATGTTATTATATTTCACATCAAAACTGCATGGTGTGTCTCATCTTTCTATTACAAGACCTAAACATGCATTCTGAATTGCTTTGGCTCAGTTGATATTTGATTTATAGGCCACTCCTGAACTATTGCTATTCCTGAAAAAAAAATACTTACCTCCTCCACTGAGAACAATGCAGAACATCTTTCTTTCACCTGTTCCACTCCTAGTTCCTTTGTCACAATTTCCTGTCTTCGCAGTGCAATGCATCCTCCGCAGCTTTGTACTTCAGTGAATTTGCAAGTAATTCAGCACATCCAATGCCCTTTAGCTGAGTTTGGTAGTTGACCATCTTTGTCCTCAGCCGGCATTTCCATCCATGGCAACCATTGTACAAACCAGGTTCAGAGAAGCATGGATGCTTCTTGATTAGTGCTTCGGCTACAGCACTGAAGTCAGCATCTGTTGGGTAGGGTTTTTACTTGTAAATCTCTTCAGCTACCTTTTTTAGAATATCTGTTATTGTTTTAGGACTCGCTGTCATTGGTCTCTTGTTTGACCTATACACTGCATTTCCCTTTTCTAATTGCAGTTCAGTGTCATAGGAGAACGTTGGTATTGGAAACTCTCTTGGCCACATCTGGGTTCTTGTAGAGACAGAGCTGGAGGGTGAGGACAGGAGCTCTGTCATCTGTCTGAGTAGATTCTACATCATCACATCCAGGGATGGATTGGCTATTATAAGTTACTGGGATGACCTTGATAGCTGCCAAATTTTCAAGTTCAGTAGTAGATGTCAAGTTCACTAGTGCATCACTAAAGCCTCTGTCTTGGTACTGTAGTCTAAAATTGCCATTTACTCCACACATCTTCCTCACTTGGTTTAAAAGCTCTTCCACAGTCTCTGGAATTCCACCAGGCAGAATTAGCTTCATGGTGTCATCAGGATTTAAAATCACTCGCAACTTAGCTGGCCTTTTCTCTGCCATGTCAGCTTATCCAAAGGGATCTAGAAAAGACAAGAATTAATACACAGTATTAGTTGTGGTACAAAATTGTCCATAACATACAGAATTATGGTGAAAATATAAGGCAGTTCACTAAAAGTAAAAAAGCAAGTAAGAGGGAGGGAAAAATCAAACTGTTAAGGCCTAATGTTACCTTCAAAACGATGTGGCAATTAGAAGAGGGGGACATTCTTTGCAAAATGGGTGAAATTTTTAATGAAAATTAAATGGAGAAAAGAAACAAAATGAAGCTAAAGAAAAATCTGATAATTGAGAAAACCTATATCCATTCATATACAGTACAACCTACATCTCTAAGTATAGAGATGTATTGAAATTATTTTTTGTTTTGGGAGTCAAGCACAAATTCTGTAGGTTCTACTTTTTAAAATGTTTTTTGTAGTACACCTTTCGCTTGTAAGCAGTGGAAAGTGGGCCACAACCACTAAATGTTGCTGTGACTGGATTAGACTTGCAAATAGTAGATGCTAAGTCATGCAGAACAGTTTCATCTACTTGACAGTTGCCATTCTGTAAGTGGTTAGATATGGTTTGATGGATAGGAGGGACAGAGGCAGTGCTAAGTAAATAGTCGAACTCTTGCTATAGTTCATCAACAGCACCACTAGGAACAAGATAAATATGTTTGAACTTCAAAAGGAGAGAGGCAACTTTGAGCTTAACATTATATCAAGTCATTTAAAAACCAAACTTGAATCATCCAAGTCAGCTGCACTTAAATCAGGGGAATCAAAACCGACACTATCAGAACAATCACTTTCAGCGGAAACACCTAAAATTGACCCCTGTTTCTGTATTATTCCAAGCTTCAAGTCATTTACCGAGCAATTCTTATAATTTCTACTTCTGTGAGTTCGAAAGGAGCCATAAATATTTGTTCTGTACGAACACCCCTCAAACACGCAATCAACTGTTTCACTATTTTTCAGATGCTGAGCTATATGTTGAAAATATTCTGTTAAAGTTGAACGTTTATTGCAGTTGCATAAGAGACATTTAAATGTTGTTAGTTCAGTCTGTGAGGATTGCTGATTAGATCTTGACAAGTGGGTCAAAAGTGCCTTCCAAGTTTTGCAGGTACATGGACAGTCTAAATGGATGCATGGATAAGAATGGTGGCGTCCATAATGTCTGTGTTCGAGTTTATAATGTTTAAGAAGCTCAGATCTTCGTGACACAGAGGCAGCACAGTCTTTGCATTTCCACATTCATTGGAAGACTGGGGAAGGAGAAGAAAATCCACCTTACCTTGCCACTTAATACATTTCACAAAATGCACCATGGTAAATGCATATTTGCATCTACTGAAACAGTTATCAATTTACTTATGGAACAGAAAAACACAACACATAAGAGCTGCCAACTTCTTATTAATTCAGAGATTTTAAAAGCTGTACTGAAACTTAAGTCTAAAATCTGCAGATTCTCTTCAGTAATTTGAAAGCTGGAGTAAGGTCCTTTTTTTGAAAAAATAAATAATGTTCTGTGATTTTATTTTTGACACAATAACTGCAGTCATCACACATTTAAAATAAATCATTAACAGTATTTAAAACCCCTTTTCTCATTTTTACTGCTATTGTCTGTTAAAATTAAGGTTAATTTTGTTTACAATAGATTAAAAGTAAAAAGTCTAAAAATATTAAATTGTCACTTAAATATACATGAAAATAATTTCCACAGTTGTTCATTTTGAGACTTACCAATAGTTATCTTTTCAAGAGCAAACCTGTAAAACAGGAATTAGAGAATGTGACCACAAACAATACCAAGACATTCTGTACTGACAGGAAAGATAATTAAATTCAAATGCACCTTTTTTTTCTATAGATCCTCTCGTGTTGGTGGTACACAAAATAAATGAAACAATATTTGTCCATATTTCATTTAGCCAACCAATCTTCTAACATGTGCTCCTTACCTGGTTTATTTAAACAGCCTAAACCCTGAACACACTTACTGAAAAAACAGCCAATCGTTTAAGAGCTGTGTAGTTTGAATGCAGCATCAGCGCCATGTGTGTTTGCCGAAATCTGAACGGCATGCGGCGGCAATACTCAAATAACGGTGAACATTGAAACCCAGCATCATAACAGTAACACGACAAGCTCCCTAACATTATCCCACATATTCACAGTGCGTCTCACCCTAAATGTTAGGACTCTTATCGCGGAATTCCTCTCCCATTACCTCTACTGCAGGAGAAACATGCAGGGACCGCCTCAAGCTTCTTAAGAAAAAATAAATCCTGCTCCCTGTATTAAAGCTATATGATTAAATGCGCCTTACCACACTAAATAATGAGGACAAGCGCTTATTATTGGCATGACTGATCAATATTATTAACAACATTAACTTAGCACTTGTCAAAAAAAGCAAAGAAAGCACCACTCCCTGCAAGCAAACAAGTGCAATTCTGGTTTAGCTCGGTTTAGCTAGGTTAGCATTAGTGCAGAAAACACAGACAACATTTAAAATAATTTTAGTTGTCCTTCCTGTAACTAATAATATGCATAGCAACCCTACATTACCGCTAAAATTTTGAATTCTTACCGTGTTTTAAAGAGTTTCCGCGGACGACAGCCGGTCGACGTCTTCACTGCAAGGGAGTAATGGCTGACTGCAAAGTCGGAAAATGCGGTTTGATGTGACGTCACGCTGTCACGTGACAAGAAAACCTCAAATTGGAAGTGAAAATACCATTTATTTAGAGTTGTTTTATTTAATTTTATACAGGGGGAGTGTTGTTTGCTTAGAAACAAACTGGAAAAACCAAATTCAAAACGGAAACCATGATTTTTCATTCAACCAGTTTAAAAATGCACTTTGAAGGAATGACACAGTCTTTGCACTTTTTGCAGTGTACTTGAAGAGTTTCAGTCAGGCTTCAGAGCTCATCATAGCACTGAAACAGCTCTGGTGAAGGTCACTAATGATATTCTCATGGCCTCAGATAATGGACCTGTGTCTGTACTTGTCCTGTTAGATCTCAGTGCTGCATTTGATACAGTTGATCACAATATTCTCCTACAAAGACTTGAGCATACTGTAGGGATTAAGGGGAAAGCATTAGGCTGGTTTAAATCTTATCTGTCGGACAGATTCCAGTTTGTTCATGTTAATAATAAATCTTCCTCAAACTCTAGCGTCACCTGTGGAGTACCACAGGTTTCAGTCCTTGGACCAATTCTCTTTACTATATATATTCTTCCAATCGGCAAAATAATCAGACAGTATGGGATTCATTTCCACTGTTATGCTGATGACACTCAGCTATATTTATCCATAAATCCTGATGAATCCAATCAATTACTTCGACTGCAGTCATGTCTTGATGACATCAAAAGCTGGATGACTTTAAATTTCCTGCACTTAAATTCTGACAAGACAGATGTTATAATCTTTGGGCCAGAGTCCTCAAAAAATTAACTTCTTAACCAATCACTTAATCTGGGTGGCATTAACTTGGCCTCTGGTAATAAAGTAAAAAATCTTGGTGTTATTTTTGACCAAGACATGTCATTTAAATTCCATATTAAACAGGTTTCCAGAGTTTCCTTTTTTACCTCCGGAATATCGCCAAAATTAGAAACATTCTGTCCAGAGGTGATGCTGAAAAACTAGTCCATGCATTTGTTACTTCAAGGCTGGACTATTGTCATTCTTTGCTATCAGGAAGTCCACAAAATGCAGTTCAAAGCCTTCAGCTGATCCAAAATGCTGCAGCAAGAGTTCTGATCAAAATCAACAAGCGGGATCATACTTCTCCAATTTTAGCTTCCCTTCATTGGCGTCCTGTTAAATCAAGAATAGAATTTTAAATTCTTCTTCTAACGTATAAAGCCCTTAATAATCAAGCTCCATCATATATCAGAGCTCTGATTACCCCGTAGGTTCCTAACAGAGCACTTCGCTCTCAGACTGCAGGTCTGCTGGTGGTTCCTAAAGTCTCTAAAAGTAGAATGGGAGGCAGATCCTTTAGCTACCAGGCTCCTCTCCTGTGGAACCAACTCCCAGTTTTGGTCCGTGAGGCAGACACCCTGTCTACTTTTAAGACTAATCTTAAAACTTTCCTTTTTGACAAAGCTTATAACTAGAGTGGCTCATGTTACTCTGAGTTCTGTTAACTGTGACATTATCCAGAAAAGAAGGCTCACGTGTTATTACCATCTAAAGTAGAACAGATTACTGGACCAATGTGTGCTTCTGTGCTTTTTTGTCTCTCTTGTAGTGTCTCTGCTCTGTCTTCTGTAACCCCCAGTCGGTCGAGGCAGATGACAGTTCATACTGAGCCCGGTTCTGCCGGAGGTTTTCCTTCCCGTTAATGGGTAGTTTTTCTTCCCACTGTCGCTTCATGCTTGCTCAGTATGAGGGATTGCAGCAAAGCCATGTACAATGCAGACAACTCTTCCTGTGGCTCTACGCTTCTCCAGGAGTGAATGCTGCTTGTCGGGACTTTGATGCAATCAACTGGTTCCCTTGTATAGGAAATTTTTGACCAATCTGTATAATCTGACCCAATCTGTATAATATGATTGAACTTGACTTTGTAAAGTGCCTTGAGATGACATGTTTCATGATTTGGCGCTATATAAATAAAATTGAATTGAATTGAAAAGTTACCTACTGATACAAAAAAGTCCCTGTCCTTTAAGTAGGATTTAAACCAGTGGAGAGCTGTACCAGAGAGGCCGACCCAGTTCTCCAGGCGTTCTAACAGAATGGAGTGATTGACGGTATCGAATGCTGCACTGAGGTCCAATAGATCCAGCACGGTGGTTCTTCCACAGTCTGTATTTATATGGATGTCATTAAACACCTTGATAAGGGCGGTCTCTGTACTGTGGTGAGCACGGAAGCCAGACTGGAAAACGTCAAAGCGGCTGGTCGTTGTTAAGAAGGTGATTCCTTGTTGAAACACAGCTTTTTCAATAATCTTACTGATAAAGAGGAGGTTTGAGATGGGCCTGTGGTTCTGGATTAGAAGTTTGTCTAAATAGTTTTTTTTTTCAGCAATGGTTTGATAATTGCTGTTTTTAGGGACTGGGGGAAAACACCTGATAGAAGGGACATGTTTATTATCTGAGTCAAATCAGATGCTATGACAGGCAAAAATGTCTTAAAGAAAGCTGTGGGGAGAACATCAAGGCAGCAGGAGGAGGAACTTAGCTGCTGAATGATCTGCTCTAAGCTTTTGTGGTTTATTTGGCTTAAGTTTTGGCTGATTTTTTGTCAGAAAATCACGTGCTTCTCCCAGGCATTGCAGCTTTTGTCTGATCTAAGTTTGCAAAGACATCCTTTTAATACACTGACTGCCCCTCCAATCTCTTCAGTGGTGGTGTCAAATTTGGGTCTATCTGTTCGAACAAAGAGGCTGTTCTTCTCTGCAAGGGGTCAAGCCAAATGACCTATCCCGGCCATAACCCAAATCTGCATGTTTATCTTACCCTCAAAGGGGGAGACACATACCTGGGGAGGCCTGGGGAGTTTGTTTTATTATTCTCCATACAACTGCCTGATTGATGTAACAACTAAGATATTTATTTTCCTCAACAGCATCTAAAAAGATTAGTGCCATTTATTCAGTTTCTCTGCATTTCCAACGAGTATTTCATGGCCACTAACCTAATTATCCTTATTACAGCGATCCTGATATGGCTCCCAGTCAGTTCCTGCTCCAGCTATACCAGTTTTATAATAAACTATTTTATTCATCTATTGTGTGGTCAATTAAAGGATTTCCAGATTCTGAGGGATAAAATGTTACACTTTTTTCTCATTTAGTAGTACCTTCAGGTGACTGGTTATCCACAGAAGTTTATACAGCCAGTCACACAATCATTCCTAAAATTTAGGTCCTTCCCATGTGGCTAGGAGTGAAGCCTGGTCTGTTGTCTCAAAACAACTTTTAAGCACTTATTCAGCTTCCTGTGACCATCTCTTCACAGTTCTCTTTAGGGTGCCTCTAAAAAAGGGCTTATACTCTGAGCAGAAACAAAACCGATTGTAATGTGATTCACCAAGAGGAGGTCTGGCTTTAAAGATGTGTGCCCCTTTCCATTTGCTTAAAACAAGTCCAGAGATTTATTTTCTATAGTATAGGCCGTGGGCCAGAATCTGTAGGGTGACTTTTCGTATAAACTGTCAGGGGGCAACTTTCTTCCACCGGGATAAATTGCTACACATAGCAGTGATCTCAAAACACCAATGTTCCCACGTTTTCACTTGCACATTAAGAAGTTATAGCCGATAAAAAATCTAAACTGTGGCGCTCCGGTCCAAGAGGTCACGTGATTCGATTTTTGCTGCTCAGCCAATCAGATCGCTGTATTGTCAGCTGAGCGAGTTTACCACGTCATCATGGCTGTGCCCATAAGATGTGTCAGATTTTTGGCTTTGAACTAAAACCCCGCTCCCCACATCCTTCCTATTTTGGGTTGAAGCTCAGACTAGCTGGGGTTCTAAGGACATCTGAATCTAACGAGTACTACCCTGTTTAGAATTCTTGTGAGACCTTTTCAGCTAGATGAGTAGGATACGACTGACCGGCTAACCACCTTCGTCCTAGGGCCACACCCTTCTGCAGTGGACAGGTCAGGCAGACTAGTAGCCCGAGGCCACCTGTACCCCGACCACCGCCCTAGTTAACGGTGGCTCCTACTTCTATAAATGGGCACTTGTTACACGATCAGTATTTTTTAAAGACTCAAAAGTCCCTAAGGGTGTTGTTTTAAAGTTTGGGCTATAGGCAACCTTTTAAGACCTCCAAAATATTTCTAGAACTATGCACCATGACTATTTTACAATCATAGAAGAACTCAGAAAAATGTTGACTCACAAATTGAATGTCCACAACTTTGAACAAAATTGTATATGCTTCTTTAATTAGTACGCTTTAGCAGGGGATTAGAAACAGCATTAAGCAATTTAACAGATTACAAATGAATATTTAATCAACATCCTATCTCTTATCTAAGGCTGCTTACTAATATATTTAGGAGAGGATTTTAAATTTGGAGGAGCAAACTGACCCAAACCTCAGATGGAAACTTATAGTGGCTTTGATTGCTGGATAAGGAGTTGTTCAGCCGAACAACGTGCCTTCTCTTGATGGCAAACCCGATGTCCCGTTGATGCCCCACTCACAAAGACTCATGCCTGGAGCCCTTTGCCTTGGCAACAGATACAGATAACACTGACCCCGATATTCTGCCTGGATCCTTGTTAAGGTTTGGAGTTCATCAAACTTGTTTCTCAAAGATCTCACATTGCCCAAAATAATCAATGGAAAACATGGCTTAAATGCCGTACTTCTCTCGTTTTGTTGCCCCTGCTTCACATCGTCGGTGCTTCAATTTTATCTGGGATTTGGTGACGTAGCTGAAGTATCATTTTATCTGTTGAGATGGTAATCCGCTGCTCCTGGATGGACAACACCAATGTGTTGCTGTGGTTATGCAACCACAGCAACACATTGGTGTTGAAATGCCCCAAAAATGAAAAAAAAAAAAAAAACTCAACCAAAATCCTTGAAGTAGCACAGCATCAAACACCAGTGGAGAAAACAATCCAAAAAAGCAACCCTGATCCACAAAAAGGAGATTATGTTCTATTGAAAAGAATTGCAGAATAAAAACTACAGAGCTACTTCAACATGCAACCGGCTTGAGCAGTACAATTCTATAATCTATATGGCGAATGTGACATCTTCTGGGCTATAGCAGTTGAAATTCAGATCAGTTTTCAGTGATACAGATTAACTCCTGGTGACAATCAAGTTTGTTGAAGTTCAAAGAGCTCTGTGTTCTTTATTGTCTCTTCTAAATGGAGCAGTTTTTCACTGAATTCCATATGCATTAAAATATAGAGGAACCATGAAAGCGCATGCTCATAAATCAATGTACAACAGTGCATTTTTTGTTCAAGAGAGAAAAACCCACCCACACTCTCATAAAGAACATAGGTCAGCCAAATACATTGTTACGGCTTGCCTCATTGCTTGGGCCCCTTTTTAAACACTATTGCCTATATGATGAGATATCGAGCTGCTGCTCCACACCATGCTCTGATTTATTAAAGATCCTCTTGGAGCAGTCCAGTGTTATCAGTATGTGTTTCAGAACTGTTTTAAGTTGCAATTGAAAGTCATGCTATATGGGGAATATGCAAAAAAGAGGGGATTAAACTATGTTTCAGCAAGATTTGTCTGAATTTACATAATTTTTAGATTAAGTCAAGTTAATTAAATAACTCAACATTCATTAAATAGGACAAATATCTGAAAACCAGTGTTTAAAAATGAGCAAAACAGTCTGTAATCATCATAGTAGCGATCTTTCTTCAAAGGCTAGTCAATTCAATGCTAGTGAAACATTGCAGGAGACATCAACAGTCATTTTCTGCCATATTAATGTTTACATTCAAGCAACAAGATGTAGGGGTGGCCTAGTTAGCCCAATCAGCTGGCTGAATGCAGCAGCAAATTGAACTTCTACCTAGGGACCACACATAATTGATCATTTCAGTCGACTCTCCCCTCAATTGTTCCTTGACAGTGCATCAAGCACCTGAATTAGTAAAGGTCCATATGGTAATTAAAGCAACCATTTTTTCACCCTTGTTTAATAAGTGTGTTTTAAAGAAATACATGGACCAGCATCATAAATTGAAGATTCTAAAGGCTGGAAAAACAGTTTCAGCCAGAAGCAGCTCTGTTTTTCTTTCCTTTTTGTTACTTCCAATGTAAAGGTTAATAACAACTCAATGAACACAAATGATAAAAGCAAATGTCTTTTTGGATTTGGGGAGGTATTTTTTGTGTCATGAATTGAATTAATTAATGGTAGCATGTGAATGTGGAGTAAGGATGAATGGAGTAACAACCAAGTAATGTTTTGTTCCAGTTGGGCCCAGCAATAGGACAAACAAAAAGGACTAAAGTGTATCAAAGAACAAGAGACAGCTAAAAAACCCGTGCCCGTATTCTCAGAATCCTTGTAGACAACACCAATATTACCCTAAAAGTCTTAGTTTAAGAGTGATTCATATAGTTGCTGAGAGTGACTCTGATCTTAGTGAGGAAGTGTGGTTGGTTGATAGTACAAGAAACAAAACAACACAAATGTGCTTCCAGTGTTCAGAAGAGAAATTAGACTGGAATAAGAAATGTGTGTCATGCATTAAAACTAGCAAAATTTATTGATTGTCACACAACATGAAAATGTTTTAAAGCACTTTATCTAGATCCTCATCATAACATTGATTAGCTTACTTTTATGTTCATTCAGTCAGGTAACTAGCTCTTCTATTTGCTATTAATGCAGACTGAAGTAGTTAGCAAAATGACCGACAAAAATGGAGAAGAAAAAAATGTATAAACTGAACAGCGGCGCATGCGTCCTCTCGGCTCTGGGAGGGGTAGGTATGTTGAAAAGTAAATTGGTCCCTGGATCACGGCGCAAATACACAGACTTTGAATCGTATTGCCCCAGATCAATGCGCCTTTTTCTCTGTGCATCTTGTGAAGAGCTGTGTACAGCAATCAAAGCGAGGAGATGGCATCACTCAAGTGAACTTCTAGATGACTATTTAGGCTATTGACATTATCATGCAATACAAAAATACTTTCTCACCTCTT
This sequence comes from Fundulus heteroclitus, assembly GCF_011125445.2. Lineage (NCBI taxonomy): Eukaryota > Metazoa > Chordata > Actinopteri > Cyprinodontiformes > Fundulidae > Fundulus > Fundulus heteroclitus. The sequence continues at coordinate 27,372 of NW_023396771.1, forward strand.
TTATATATATTCTTTATATATTTCTCCACTTTTTATTCATGACTATCCAACATTTTTACTATTATTTATTTATCCTCAGTATAAAGGCCGTGGAGGCTAAATGTACTAGAGCAGTACTAAATGTACTAGAGCAGCACAACCTGTTGGAATGCTGGACACTAATTTTCCCCTATGGGGATGATAAAGTTTGTCTTAGCTAAATGTAATTGTAAAATTGTTAAAGAAGTTTATGTGCTTATTTTCCTCCATATTTTAGGTGGAGGATCAGCCAGACAGGTTTCTCTCTGTCCACCATCTTCTCTGCTTTAGACACTCTTAGGCTCACTAAACGTTATGTTATAAATCATGATTAGGAGCTGGTAATTCAGCCAGACACAGATAAAGAGTGGTTATAAGAGATTTATTTAAATAGCAGCTGAGGCCGGTAAGGGAAACTTCTGGAATTGACTCAGGGACCACTGAAAGGGGGAGGGACAGGTTAGTGGCTATAAGTTCAAGAGTGGGAATTGTGTAACACTGTATATAAGCCACTAACCTTTGTTGAAATCTAGTCACACAGAATACAGTAAGTGGTTTGAGGAGGATCTTAGTCAGTCCTTCACACACAAAAGCTGGGTTCCAATCATGACTTGCTGCTGGGGAGGAGGTCCAGTGACAGTCCAGGGTCATGCATGGGTGTATGTGACACAAGCAGCTACCAGCAGATTGACAGAATCCCAGCAACAAGCTGTGAACATTACACTACCCCTCCCCCTCCAAGGTCTGGCACCTGATGGACCCCTGTGTTCATCAGGGTGTGAGAGCGTTGTCGATGACGCATTTTCCAGGGATCTAGTATTTCTCCTCAGGACCATAGCCCTCCCAGTCCATCAGATTCTGAATGCAACTACCCCTGTGTCTGGACCTCAGGATACACCACACAGTGTAAACAACTCCCTCTTCCAGAAGCATGGTGGGTGGAGGGGTGCCGGAGGCGGGCTTGAACTGAGACTGGATGAAGAGCTTGACTCCATGGAATGTGTGAATTCTCATGGTGCAAGTCTGGAGACAGACAGACAAAGGGTTAATGACCTTGGAAGATGGAAAAGGACCAATGAATCTGGTAGCTAGTTTTTTGCACTTAACACGTAATCCTTTGTTGAGAGCCAAACCTTCTTCCCAGACTGGTAGACTGGAGCAGGGATCCTTCAACAATTGCCCGATCTGGTATAGCACTGAATTATCTTCAACATCAAATGGCTAGCCTTACTCCATGCTCGTTGACAACTCAAAGCAGTGGCATACGCAGAAGGAACCTCAGCATCTTCCTGCTGGATCGAGAGAAAAGGTGGTTGGTAAGCAAGGCAATGTGAGGCAAGGCAAATTTATTTGTATATCATGTTTCAGTACAAAGACAATGCAAAGTGTTTTACATGATTAAAATATAGGAAAATAAAAACGGAGTAAAACCAAGTCAGAATAAAGTGTAGAAAATGAAACATGGGAAAATGGAACCTAAAAGCAAATATTAAAAACAGTTGGATGGTGTGGAATGTATTAACTTTGATTCGTTTTTTAGTACACATTTATGAAGGTATAACATGCTTTTAATATGCAATATATTTGCTTTGAGGCCGTGTCTGTTTGTCAGAAGACTAGAATGTGAATAGATTAAGGTTAAATGAGCTGCTTACGAGCAAAAATATCAGGAGAGTTTCAAGGCCAGTCCTAGGCAGTGGGAAAGAACAGAAACTCCGGTTCACATGCAGCAGGAGAAAACAACAAGAGAAGATAGTTATTAGGGAGTAAGATAGCGATAAGATGTGCGCGTCATTCATTGTGTGACTCTGTATAATCTATGTTCTAACTCTCCCACTTCAGGCTAAAAACAAGCCTGAAGCGGGATGAGAGTCAGAGTTGCTGCCCGCAGAGGCTGGCTGGTGCATCTCTCCCTTTGCAAAGGTGAAATGGAATTCTGCGTCCATTGGCTGAGTTATTATTTTAAAGTCTTGCACACGAATTAACGAACCCGGGGACGCAGACGGCTTCAACAATGGCAAACTTGAACTAATGATGTATCAGTAACAGTTTAACTAGAACAGTCAAAGGCAATCCTAAACTAATGTGTTTTTAATCTTGATGTAAAAGAACTCTGGTTTTCAGCACTTTTAAAGTTTCATAGTTGTCTTTACCTCAAGAGCCAAATATTCCAAAGAATCGGATTTTCCCAAAAACACCTTTGTACACTTTAGTGAATCACAAAACAATGTTGCTACTCCTCCACGTTTCCTTTGCTGTCTGCTCTCACAAAGAAAATTGTAGTTTGGAGGAGACGATTCTATCAGAATAAGTGCTGCATTGAATTAATGTAACCATGTTTCTGTTAAAAATAGAAATCATTAGGTTAATATCCCAACCCAAGATTGTAACCCTTTAAGGTGATGAAACATGGAACAATTCCCTAAAACAGCACAAGGAAAGAATCTGAAATTGCATAACTAAATAAAGCCACAAAAACAAAATCTAAATATTTAATTAATCAATTTGATATTTAATTAATCAAATTAAGTAAGTAAATAGTAATGATCAAACTCTTTGGCTATTTAACTATTATTGGTGATTGGACAAACTGTCTTCTAATTCTGGAGGTCATAAGCAATTATAATAAAAACAAGGAAAGACGCTCATATTTCAGAGCCATTCCATAGTGAACTTGCAAACAGCAACAATCAACTCTGTAGTCTAAGGAAAAGGGGAAAGAGAATGTTCCTCTGTATGCCTGAAATGCTACTTGTCAACTTAGTTATTTTACCTGAATATTGCTTTACTTTAGCAAGGTCAACAGAATGCGTTCATTTTTTTTTTTTTATGTTATAAAATTATAACATATATTTCTACCACCTCCCTTATACATATGCCCACTCTTATTTCTTTAAAAATAATTGGCTTATTGGCCATTTTCTGCCATCTGAAGTGTGAAAACATCATGTGGGGCGACCGTCCGGCCTTGACTTCTGTTTGGACAACTGGTTTTAAATCAAACAAAAATAATTTAAATATAATCCTTACCCTATTTGGCATAATTTTAAGCTTGTTTTCCATTGATTGACGAAGTTATGAAACATTTGTACACACATTTCAATCATAATAAAACAAACAAATCTTGTCCGAAGATGTTCATTGTCTGAAATATCATCTGGGGCGACCATCAAGAAAATACAATTAAGGGACTTTTATTTTGACAATCATCTCAAAGAGGATGTTGCATCAGCCAGCCTCATGGTGAAGGTCCCACAGAGACAACTAGCAGGTGAGTAGTCACTCTCATTTTTACAAACAAATCCTCTTTAAAACGGCTGCAGTGTATACGTCACATTTTGATATCATAATAATAATAATAACTTCAATTTATATAGCACCTTTCAGGATACCCAAGGTCGCTTTACAAGAATGGGAGTAGGGGGGTAGGGACAGGGTGGGGGTTTAGGGAGGTTAGGCAAGAGAGAAAAGGTGTGTTTTGAGGTGATTTTGGAACTGTGTCAGGGAAGTGGCGGAACGGATAGGAGGGGGCAGGGTGTTCCAAAGAGTAGGGGCAATTGCACAGAAAGCCCTGTCACCAAAGGTCTTGAGTCTGGTGCGGGGAATGGAGAGTAAGTCCTTGCTGGTGGAGCGCAGGGACCGTGACTGGGTGAACGGGTGGAGGAGGTCAGTGATGTACTTGGGTGCCAGTAAGTGAAGTGATTTGTAAGTGAGGAGGAGGATTTTGTAGCTGATGCGTTGTTTGATTGGCAGCCAGTGGAGTTTCTTGAGGATGGGGGTGATGGGCTGCCAGGGCTTGGTGTGGGTTAACACCCTGGCAGCTGAGTTCTGGACATACTGCAATCTGTCTAGGGCTTTGTTGGGCAGCCCAGACAGGACACCATTGCAGTAGTCCAGACGGGAGGTGACAAATGCAGGAATGAGAGTTTCGGTGACTGAGTCGGTAAGTGACGGCCGGAGTCTTGAAATGTTACGGAGGTGAAAGAAGGCAGATTTGGTGATGCTCTGGATGTGGAAACTGAATGAGAGTGTGGAGTCCAAAATGATGCCCAGGTTCCGCACTTTGGGCGATGGGGAGGTGGGACAGCCGTCGATGACCAGGGTGAGGTCTCCAACCTTCCTGAGCAGTGGTGCTGGGGCCACCACCATAAGCTCTGTCTTGTTGGTGTTGAGTTTCAGAAGGTTCTTGGTCATCCAGGTTTTTATATCATGCGGACAGTTGTTGAGTTGTATTTGTGGGAGTTGTGGGGAGGGCTTGGTGCTGACATACAGTTGGGTGTCGTCTGCGTAACAATGGAAACTGAGTCCATGGTTCCGGATGATCTGACCGAGGGGGAGCAAGTAGATAGTAAAGAGGAGGGGATCAAGGACAGATCCCTTAGGAACGCCATGGTACACTGTTGCAGTAGATGAGTAGGAACCTTGCAGAGTGATGTATTGTTTATGGTTGGAGAGGTAAGACTGAAACCAAGAGAGAGTAGTGTTGATAAGGCCGATGAGATCAGAGAGATGGGAGAGGAGGATGGAGTGGGAAATGGTGTCGAAGGCAGCAGAGAGGTCGGGGAGGATGAGGATGGAAACAAGGCCGTTGTCTGCAGCAAGACTACCGTTGGTCGACCCATGTTGTCATGTGGGGAGACCAACCTAAAACTGTAAATAATATGTTTTATACGCAAATCTTTATTTTTAATGTAAATTTGTCAGTGATATGTGGTGAGAAGACGCTAGCTTGGGTTCTATAGCTAAGCATTAGCCTGTTATACTTGATTAAACTTGAAAACATCATCTAGGGCGACTGAGCATCATGTGGGGTGTCCGCCACTGATTGCTTAAATGATAGAAAACACATATCATGTATTTGTAGTTTCTGTATGCAAATGTTTTCATTCATTATATGCATTTAGTAGTTTTAAATAACTTTCTACATTTCACCACATTTTTTCTATAATTTCCATCCTACTTCAGAGAGGACTAAGCTTACTTCTTTTTGATTATTATGTTTTTATCAGAGAAATGTGTGAATATTAAGCATTCATCCTACTTTTTCCTATTCCTTTTCTAACTATGTATGTTTAAATATACTTTTTTTCTAGATGGCCCCACTAACAAGCAAAGAAAAGACTGCTCGCTACAGGCAGCGGATCAATGCAGATCCTGTAGCAAGAGCTGACTATCTTGCCAGGAAAAAAGTAAGGTAAAATCTATAGGTAGTTACAGTACATAAAATGTAATGTTAGGCCACCATAATCAGTGACAGTATACTAATGTCAATAGTTTATTATACAATAATTTGTTTCAGCTGCCAGAGAAGAAAGCAAAAGGGCACAATCAAATACATGAACTCAGATGAACTATCAGAGAGAGAGAGGAAGAAACAGAAAGCCAAGTGGAAGGCTGCATCAAAAGGTTACAGGGAGAGGAAGAAGATAGAAAAGGCGATGCTGGAAATGACACCACCATCCTTAGAAAACACCCCACCAGTTTTACTTGGTATAGGCCTTAATGAGCAGCAGGAGAATCCAGGGCAAATTGTGGTGAATCCCCTACCTCTAGTGGAGGAATTTAATCCACCGATGTCCTCTACACCAGAGAGAGAAAGAGAGAAAACACCAGAGAAACGAATAATAAAGAGAAAGAGACTGCAGGCTCAGAATCGTAAACTACGTGAGGAGAACCGAAAACTGGAAGAAATACTAGCAGAGATGATAAAGGAAAATGAAAAAGCCAGAAAGAGTGAGATGAGGGCTAAAGAAAGGGTACGGCTGAGTGAGAAGTTCAAACCCAAAGGAAAGAAAAAAAATAGCAACACAGAGAGCGCAAGCAGTTGTTAGTTTTTTGACAAGAGATGAGAACAGTCGCCTTTTAGCCGGCAAAAAAGATACTATCACCAAAAACAAACTGAAGTATCAAAGACGTGTGCTTACAAAGCCACTCAAAAAGCTGCATACACTTTACAACAGTGAGATGGATAAGAGTCTCCATCTATCTTACAGGCAGTTCACCCGAAGACGGCCATTCTATGTAACAGAGCCAAGGGCCCAAGATAGGGAGACATGTGCATGTATGGGGCATGAAAATGTGCACCTGCTGGCCAACAAGCTCTACAGCAGAGGAGTACTACAAACAAAACGCATTTCTGAGCTTCTGGGCATGATAGTTTGTGACACTAAAAATAAAGCCTGCATGGATCGCACATGTACCAAGTGCTGTTTAGAACAGGTAAAGTGCCTTGACACAGAGACCAGCACACAAGTCACCTGGGAGCAGTGGAAGAGGGTGACATCCACTAATGGAGAAAAAACATTTTCCAATGTGATCAAACAGACCTCGACCGGAACCATAAAGGACTTGACTGAGCTTTTCCATCAAAAACTAGAAGCCTTGGAGGTCCACCAGTTCAACTGGCTCCACCAGGCAGAGCAATTCCGCCTCCTCAAACAAAACATCACAGAGTGTGAAGCTGTGCTGCACATAGACTTTTCAGAAAACTATGCATTTAAGCTAAGCATAGAGATCCAGTCCTTTCACTTTGGCGGCAGTAGACAACAGGCCATGATTCACACAGCAGTCCTGTACACTGTCCATGGAACCAAATCCTATGCAACACTGTCTGAGTTTAATCGGTAGTGTAACGTTTGCATGGCTAGTAGGGGTCCGGGTTGTTTGTTTATGTTAGCTTGGCTAGCTACCGTAGTGCGTCTGGCTATCTGAAGCTAGTTTGTATCTTTGATGTTCTCAACCAAGGTAGCTAACATTTTTAATTTCATGTAACGTATAGGTTAATCATTCCCAAAGGCTTAATGACTCGCAGTTAAAGCCATGGATGGTGGTGAAGAATGATGGGGTTGTCTTGGGAGCCCACTGCAATTGCACAGCTGGACTAATTCAACTAGCTAGTATTAAACTGATCAGAAACCAAAATTATAGCCTATTAAATAATGAAGATACTTGTGTTAGCCCCTCCCTGGGCTGCCACCTTACCGTGGTGGAGGGGTTTGAGTGTCCCAATGATCCTAGGAGCTATGCTGTCAGGGGCTTTAAGCCCCTGGTAGGGTCACCCAAGGCAGACAGGTCCTAGGTGAGGGACCAGACAAAGCGCAGCCCAAAATGCCCTAATGATGAATAAGACTATTGGACCTCGTGTTGCCGAATGCTGCCAATATATGGCGGTACCCACGGTTTCCTGTCCCGTAACAACGTCATCCCCCGGAACTCAATGTGGTCCATTAAAACTGACAATAGGTTGGCTTTTTTTAGAAAGGTTTGTAGATTTACAACTGGAGCGGTCAAGTCTTGGATTTACCACACACTTTAAGTCTCCGCCAAAAATCAATTGTTGTGAATTCAAATCTGGGATTAATGACACGATTTTATCCATAAACGTCTCATCATCCCAATTCAGGGCATAGATATTTACTAGAACCACAGGCTTATGACAAAGGAGCCCTGAAACCATTACAAATCGTCCCCAAGAATGTAATTTAAAATTCTTCTTCTAATGCATAAAGCCCTTAATAATCAAGCTCTATCATGTATCGGAGCTCTGATTACTCCGTATGTTCCTAACAGAGCACTTCGCTCTCGTACTGCAGGTCTGCTGGTGGTTCCTAGAGTCTCTAAAAGTACAATGGGAGGCAGATCCTTTAGCTATCAGGCTCCTCTCCTTTGGAACCAACTACCAGTTTTGGTCCGTGAGGCAGACACCGTATCTACTTTTAAGACTAATCTTTAAACTTTCCTTTTTGACAAAGCTTATAGTTAGAGTGGCTCATGTTACCCTGAGCTATCTCTATAGCTATGCTGCTATAGGCTTAGGCTACTGGAGGACATCAGGGCCTATTTTTCTCACTCTACTGAGTTCTACTGTTCTCCAGTTTTGCATTGCTTGCTGTCATTTAAGCTTTTAACATTTTGTTCTCTCTCTTTTTTTCCTTCTTAGTAGGTACACCTGGTCTGGCATTCTGTTAGCTGTGACATCATTCAGGGAAGACAGATCACCCACTATTACCATCTAATGTAGAACAGATTCCTGGATCAATGTGTGTTTCTGTGCTTTTTTGTCTCTCTTATTGTGCTCTGTCTTCTCTAACCCCCAGTCGGTCGAGGCAGATAACCGTTCATACTGAGCCTGGCTCTGCTGGAGGTTTTCTTCTCATTAATGGGGAGTTTTTCTTTCCGCTGGAATTTCATGCTTGCTCAGTATGAGGGATTGCTCCAAAGCCATGTACAATGCAGACGACTCTCCCTGTGGCTCTACGCTTCTCCAGGAGGAGTGAATGCTGCTTGTCGGGACTTTGATGCAATCAACTGGTTCCCTTATATAGGAAACTTTTGACTCTGTATAATCTGACCCAATCTGTATAATCTGATTGAATTTGACTTTGTAAAAGTGCCTTGAGATGGCATGCTTTATGCATTGGCGCTATATAAATAAAATTGAATTGAATTGAATTGAATTAAATATCTTGGCTCTTTTAACAAGCCCATTTAAACCCCTCACATTCCAACTAATGAATCGTATAGAAGCCATGTCTGCATCAAAACCATTCACCATGTTTAACTAAAGAAAATAATATGAGAAAAGAAAAGAAAAGTGAAACAATGATCCTATTAGAGTGTACAGTTAGGCTAATTTTATCTCTCAAGCGAGTAGAAATGAGTATATGTTGCAAAAACACAGTGTTGTCCCTTTCCCCAACCCTTTCCACAACCAAAACAAAACTGAGAATTAAGCCTATACTTAAGCCTATACTTAATACAAGCTGCAGGCTATACAGTATTTCAAAAACTTCCAGAAGCATATTTTCTCAATACTTCTACTCAAGAAGGCTCCCAGTTCCTATGATAAACTGTGTTGAAATCTCTTAACCCCAAGATGCATATGGTTGGACAGCAGGATAACTAACTAAGAAGTAGGTAGACATAAGAATGTATATAACCTCAATATTGAAATTAAACAAACGTGTTTTTTGTAGAGGAAGAATTCTAGATATAATTCAGCATAGTACTGATTAGTCCGACAATAACATCACTGAGTGACCATATCTCGGGTCCGCGGACCGCAGGTTGACATCGCATGCCGGAAATGTGAACTTATACGTCATCGAGATTAGGTGTTTAAACATCGGCAAACTGAACAGTCCAAACCTGTCAGGCTCATAACAGGTGGATTCAGTATTCAAGGCAGACAAACAGTTCAAGTTTAACAGTTTATTGAAATCAGACCCGGAGCGGGAGACGTCAGCGTTCTCAGCGGGAACCTCTGCAGGAGGAGACAGCAGGTTAGTGACCACGCTTATCTGAGAGTGTTTGCACACAAACGTGTCGGTCACTAACCTGGTCTTAATGTCCAGTTCCGATCCAGTAGATCCTAGGCGACGGGTCGTTAATCCAGTACGGATAACCAGGAGGGCGAAGTCGGGGACGTGGTCGAAGGTCGGAGCCGGGAGGTCAGAGAGCCAGTGAGGTACCGAAGGATAATCCAGGACGGAGTCGGGTCACAGTTCCAGGTTCGATACACAGAGGTCAGAGATCCAGCGGGTAGTCAGGACAGGCAGAGGTCAGATCGGGCAAACAGAATCAGACGGGAACAAGCAGGCTCAGTCATATGACTATGAGTCATATTTAAATCATATAAAAGTTTCTGGTAGTTGCAAAGTTATCTTAGCCTTGCACCTCTCTGACAAAGGTGCTTACTTTTCTTAATTCTAGTAGGTTTGAGATTTAAATAGGTTTAGTAGCTTATTAGCTTATACTTGGGTTATTTTACATTAAAGGGGTAAATTTGAACTTAATTTTATTTCATAAGTCGCCAACAGAGGGGACAGCGGGTTACAATATTGCATTATACCATTTACACTTTGTTTAAGGGTTTCAAGACATGGACTTAGTTTAGCCTAGTTTTTGGTTTGATCTATTTAGGATCAAAACAGAGGGAAATTAATAAAATATCTTAGTCAAGCATAGTGGTGTCTGTCTCTCCCTGCTCCAGCGTAAGATAAACATGGAGTTTTATTGCCCCGTTGGGTGGGGGGAGGGGGGGCCAGAAGGAGAGGGGGTCAATCATCTTCCCCTGAGCTTGCAGGAGGAGCTATAAAGTTGATAAAAAGGAATGTCTTGGTAAAACTTACTTCAGACAGACTTCTCGACCGCACGGTGAAATCATCTTGATTGGTAATGTAAACTCTGTCTCCATATTTAATTTCTATGAATTAAATATGCATATTACATCGGCATCGATATTGTGGGAAGCTGGAAAAGCAGTGATGAGAGGTAAAATAATTTCTTTCTCATCTCATAAAAAGAAAAAAGAAAACAAAAAGATTCAGGAATTAGAAGAAAAACTTAAGCTACTAGAATCATCTCAAGAAGAAGGAAAGTTAGGTAAAATCCGTGAAGTAAAATTAGAACTAAACCAGTATATTGAAAAGCAAAATAGATTTCTAATACAAAGACTCCGAATAGAAAATTTTGAACATGGCAATAAATCAGGAAGCTTTCTAGCTAATCAGCTTAAAATAAATAAGGAGAAAACTACTATATTTGCAGTTACAGATTCAACTGGTAATACAGTAAGTGAACCAGAGTGTATAAATAATACCTTCCGCGATTTCTACAAATCTTTATACACACCACAGATAAATCCATCAGAGAAGGATATTAAGCAATTTCTGGATAAAATTACACTTCCTAAATTATCAGATAACCAAAGAATGACACTAGATTCCCCGCTGACAACAGCTGAAACCCAGGAAGCTCTTAAAAGCATGCCTAATAAAAAGGCTCCAGGTCCAGATGGATTCCCCACTGAGTTTTATAAAGAGTTCTGGAATATTCTAGCCCCAACGTTCCACAGAATGTTGCAGGAAATACAGGAAAAAGGTAGATTTCCAGCTAATATGAACTCTGCCACCATCAGCCTTCTGCTCAAGCCAGACAAACATCCTGTGTTGCCCACTAGTTATCGTCCCATATCCTTAATTAATGTGGATATTAAGATAATCTGTAAAGCTTTTGCAAAAAGATTAGACAAAGTAACTCCTCTCATAATACATCCAGATCAAACTGGTTTCATCAGAGGAAGGCAGTCATCCACAAATACACGCTGATTACTTAATTTAATTGATTATTCCTACAGTAAAAACATTAAAACCAATATATTGTCTTTAGACGCAGAAAAAGCATTTGATAGAGTCAATTGGAAATTTTTATTCGCTACTCTTCATAAATTCGGTTTTGGCGATTTATTCATAAACTGGTTAAAAATTCTATACAATTCTCCAACAGCCTGTGTCAGGACAAATAATCAAATATCTTCCAGTTTTTGTCTACAGAGGGGCACCAGGCAAGGATGCCCTCTTTCTCCATCACTTTTTGCCATCTTTATAGAACCTCTAGCAGCAACAATCAGACAAACAAAAGCTGTAAAAGGTATAAAATGCATGAAAATAGAGCACAAGATTAGTCTGTACGCATATGATGTATTACTTTATCTCCTGCATTCAAATAATTCTCTTTTACAAGTAATTAAAATACTAGAATCTTTCTCTAAAGTATCAGATTACTCGTTAAACTGGTCTAAATCTACGGTACTGTCAATTAATTGCTCTCTCAAAAACTCCCTAGATTTACAAATGCAATCAGGAAATATTAAATATTTAGGTATTACTGTGTCGAATAAATTAACGGATTTTCTTAACCATGCCCCACTTTTAAACAGGATAGAAGAGGACCTTGAAAGATGGAAATCGCTTCCAATCACACTTATGGGTAGGGTAGCTTCAATAAAAATGATGGTCCTACCTAGAATTAATTATTTATTTTCAATGGTCCCCAATAAACCATCATCTGACTGGTTTAAATCTCTAGACTCTGCCATTTCTAAATTTCTTTGGAAAGATAAACCCCCACGTATTAGCTTCAAGACAATACAGAAGACTAAAGACAGGGGAGGATTAGATCTGCCTAACTTCCATAACTATTACTTAGCAAATAGGCTACAATACATCTCTAAATGGATAAAAAATAGTCTTTTAGATGAGCCTTGGTTAGATATAGAACAGGAAATGTGCAATAATATCATGATTGCAGATCTGCCGTTTATTAGCTCAAATATAAAACGCCATACATGCTTTAAAAATATCAACATTAGTTCTACTCTGACAGCATGGTGGGAGTTCCTTAAAATGACAAAGTCATCCCTTATCCCATGCAGTCGTACACCTATCTGGAATAACCCTGATATCCTACAAAATAATAAAATGATAAACTTTACATACTGGAAGAATAAAGGTATTAAATATCTGGAACATCTACTTGACGGAACCGAGTTCATCAATTTTGCTAAACTAAATATGCAATATGGCATTAGTAAAAATAAATTCTTGGAATATGAACAACTTAAATCTATAATTAAAAATAAATATAAGCATATTAATGGTGGTTTACAAGTCCCAACTAATATATTAGAGTTCCTAGATTTACCCCCCCCCCCCCCCCCAAACTACTGTCTAAATCATACAGGACACTGACTAAAATAGATGATTCGATATCTCTTCCTATAATGAAGTGGGAAAAGGATTTATCAGGCACCTTTGAACAAAATTTCTGACATGTCTAAGAACTTTCAAATTGACTAGAAACACCAACTTACAACTAATACAATACAAAATCCTTCACAGAGTACACTACACAGGACAAAGATTATTCAAGATGGGGTTGGCACAATCTAATATCTGCCCACACTGCATAGGCAATCATCCTGATAATTATTTTCATGCGTTATGGTTATGCACACCAGTCCAGAGGTTCTGGACACAGATATGTAAGGACTTATCAAAGTGCTTGAGCTGTAAAATTACACCTTCCCCATCAGTTTGCTTGCTCGGTAATTTTGAGGAAAGTCCTCTGAAAAAATAAATAGTTTACATGGTTTTCACTGCTTTATGTATCACAAAGAAAACTATCCTCGTGAATTGGAAAAGTAAACAAAATCTCAGTATCAATCAGTATAGAGATCTTTTGTTGGATCATATTAATCTAGAGACAGCATCTGCTTCCACATCTGATTGGTCTCTTTGGGCTCCTCTGATCAACACCATCACTTAGTGGAATAGGGGGCGGTGGGTTGCTTCCTGCAGGGCGCAGTGGCTGGATGGAGGGGTTCCTGGGGCCCTGGGGGCACTTGGAGTAGGGTGCCTGGTGGATCCGGCTCCGGGGTCTGTTGCCCCCATCTGGGAGGAGCTTGGGAGGCCTACGGGTGGCCTACAGCAGCCGCTTGCGGCGCTCTTTGGGAGCTGCGTGTTGACGGACGTGGGTTACTGACCTGGTAGCTGTGCTGCCGCTGGGTGGGGCCGGGGTGGGTCTGGGGGTCTGGGGTCCCTGGGGCGCGCCGCCCTCGGGCGGGGGCCCCGGCGGGGCCTCGGGGGTTCCGGTTCCGGGGGGTGTGCCGCTTTTGGTGTGGGCCGGCGCGCACCCGGGTGTCCGCCCCTGCACGGGGCCTCGGGTGCGCTGGGGGGCCTCGGGGCCCGTTGAGCTGGTAGGGGGGCATGGTCATTAACATCTCTGGGCAGATGCTCTTCTCCTTCATTGGATAGGCACTCTGTCAGTGGGGGGAGGGGGAAGAAGGGGGAGTAGGGACCTACCCAGCCTGGATGTCTACTGTCGAATGTATGGTGAGTTGTTTGAACGTTAGTGTTGGGGAGGGATTAAATCTATGGGGGGGTGTGTGTGTGTGGACGTTCTGGTGGGCTTGTGTCCGGCCCCCTGTCCCGGTCCTGGTCCGTGTCGTCTTCCGGTGCGGGTTTCGCTTGGGGGGTGGGGTTTGGGATGGCTCGTGCGGGCCGGCTGGCCAGGGTCCCCCCCTCTTATTTATTTATTTATTATTATTATTATTATTATTTATTTATTTATCTCGTTTTTTTTTGGGGGGGGGGGGAGCCAGTAGGCTTGGTGGGTGGGCTGGGGGGGGGTTGAGGTGTTGGTCCTGGTGGGTGGTTGGCTGGCGGGCCCTGCGGCCTCTCCCTGGCCCCCGGGCTACGGTGGTGCCGCTGGCGAGGCCCCCTTCTCTGGGTGGGGCTTTCGGGGAGCGGGGGTGCCTATTGGAGTCAGTAGGGGAGCTGGCTCCCTGGGATTGCTTCCCGGTCATTTGCTCCCCATCCCCGGACTCCTCCCTCTGCCTGCTCCCTCACGCTGCCACACATGTAGGTCCTGGGGGAGGGGGCGTTACTGGAGGTTGCCACTTTCTGGTGACGCCCCTCTCCCCAATTTTATCATGCATCTTAGACACTTTCACTTCAAACATTTTTCACATCGCACACTCATGTAGGCCATGGTGGGGGGGGGGTGGGGGGGAAGACGTCTGGGGGGGGGGGGCTTATGTTGTGTGAGCCTCACCTCGGACGGCTCCCTTCACCGCCTCTCCCACTTAGACATTGAGGGTTCTGGGCAGTCGCCCGGAGGGGGTGCGCTGGCAACAGCTTCCTTCCGGAAGGGGGGTGGGCTGTGCCGTGCATCCCCTTCGGCGCTCCCAGTTTTTAAACGCACTTGAGAACAACATGCAACAACACAACATCTGAGCAGGCGTAGGGAGGATCGGGGTCTTCTGCACACCCCCGTTCTCCGATGGCGGCAAGGAGTCTGGGGCCTGGAGGAGGTGCGGGCCACTGTATCTGGGGTCTTGGCGGGGGGCTGAGGTGTGTAGTCAGCGGCTTGCCAGGTCTGGGGCTGATGCCTCCGCTCCCCTTGGGGCACAAGGGAGGGATGGTGCGAATGAGTTTTCCTTTTTTTTTCCAGGTATGGGAGTGGTCCGCTCCCTCTCCCAAGAACATCTCAAGTCTCCGCTAGGTGCGGAGCCCATCCCCCCATGTCCTGCCCTCCTCCACTTCGTTGGCGGGCGCCTTGGCCCTCTGGCGCATTGGTTGGCTTCGGGTTTGGGGCGGGTTCCCGGGCGTGCGCCGGCCCACTCCCGGCGTCCTCTTCGCAGGGCCTGGCCCCCCGGGGGGCGGCCGGGGCCCCCGTCGCGGGGACGGAGCGCCCCTGGGGCCTCTGGCCCTCAGGGCCCATGGCCGGGACCACTTCAGCGGGGCTAGCTGCCGGCGGAGCCCACGGGCTCGTCCCCGCAGCTCTTGAGGGCGTCGGCATTGCGGTGGCTGGGGGATTTCCTCGGGGTCGTCTCTGCTCCTTCCTTGGGGGGGGGGGGGTTGCAGATATCCTGTGTCGGCCCCTCCTGGGCGACCTGCTTTAGGGAGTCCGGGGTTACGGGTCCCCTGACGCCTGCCTCTGTGCTCGGGGAAGGTGGGTCTTCGGTTCTCCACAGTCACTGTCAAGCTATTTCTGGATAATTTTCACCTAAACTAGTGTACTCTCACATCTCCCACAGGTGCTGGGTCCCAGGTATTAAGTGTTCACTTATATACAGTAATCTTATAATTTATTTATTTATTTATGTTCTCTCACTTTCTCTTTTCAAGTATCACATTACACATGTCAGCTTACATAATAATATATATGATTTAGCAATGGCATCTAGGTGTTATTCGATTGTATCTGTTGCTTTATGTCTGTTGGTTGTGCTGTTCTTTTTGCATCTCTTATTCCAGGTGACGGAGCAGACGGAGAAGGTTTTATCATTCTCTCCCTTTTATCTCCTCTTTCTTTCACCTCTACTCTTTTTTTTCTTTTCTTTCTCTTTCACTTTTTGTTCTTCCTTTACTCTCCCATTGTCATGTCCATATAATTTGAAATTCTCCTTGCAGGAATCATAATAAAGCTATTTACAAGCATAAATCAAGTGGAGCACTATGGCGACAGCTGTTCGCTCCACTTGTAAAAGCAAAATCTGTCGAGCTGTATCTGGCATTGAGACATCAATTCCTATTGCCATATTGCTAGACAGGACACTGGGGAAAAAAAATAAAAATAAAAAATAAAAAAATGCATATTAAACTGTTCTACCTCTTGATTAATGGTTTCTCACTTGCGGCCAAATCTGGAACCGGGGTAAGATGGGTTACATGTAACAGCAGGCCGGTAAACCCTATCTTTAACACTTGGAAACAATGGCTTGTGAACATCTCTGCCAAGAGGACAGAAGCTTCTGAATATTTATAAAACACTACGCACTCTGTCAAAGTCTGGTAAAATCTGGTAAAATCTACATCTTTGTGTAATGATGTCAAATCTGACTTCCGGTTTGGCCATGCGGGGGTAGGACGCGAAAAGGCAGAGCTCCCCACTCAACTTTTCAAAACTAACTTTTAAAAGTGACACTCAGGGCACTTCACTGTATTTACACCAGATAAAAGAGGATAAGAGGCCACCAACTTTGGCAAAATGAGCAAGAATAAGACGATCAGTGTGCGCCAACAACCCGAACTAGCATAGCTAGCAAAATAGCTGCTTTGGCTAGCGCTAGCCCACACAGCGATGGAATGACTGCAAACGCTGAGGGGGTGTCCGTGAGTCAACTTGTAGCCGAGATTTCGAAACAACGGTCTTCGCTCAAAGAGGACAACTCTGCTTTTATTCATGAGTCGATTGCCCCTCTCCAGTCCTCCATGAATGCACTGATACAGACTGTTACTAGCTTTCAAGCACAGCTGAGAGCAACCGAAGTTCTGGCTGGGGATAACTTCAGTGCGATATCCACAGCGGACCGGAAGATAAAACACCTAGAGGAGCAAAAGGCGACAACCGCTCCCGTAGAGCAAACCTGAGGATCGTGAACGTCCCGGAGGACAGCCAGAAGGGCCAGCACGCTGTCAAGATTCTATCCGACCTGCTAATGCAAGCAATAGGCTGAGAGGTTTTTTAAAATCCCCAGGAGTTGGAGCGGGCTCAACGTTCTTCCGGCCAAAGACCTAGAGAAGGGCACCCGCACTGTCCCTTTGTGGTGTGCTTCCTTCGCCTACAGGGGAAAGAAAAGGCATTGCAGTGGGCCTGGACGCACGATGTGGAGTTTAACGGTTTCATGCTGAGGATCTATCCAGATCTGTCTGCGGGCTTGGCGAAGAAACGCGCATCATTTAAAAACATCAAGCAGCTCCTCTATGAGAAGAAGATAAAGTTCAGTTTGCTACATCCAGCATGTCTTCGGGTTCAGTTTGAGGATGAGAAGCTCGTCTTCCACTCACCAGAAGCTGCCAAGCAGTTCTATGATCGCCGGGTTTCCGGTCCAATTGCCCGATTCTGACTCAAGCAGACTGGTCTGGGAACGACGGAGCTTTGGGTGGACTTGTTTCACCGAGCTGGGATGGTCAATATGTCTGAAGGTTGGTTGATTTGAGCTGTTGCATTTTAATGAAGCAAATGTCAGTCTATATCACTTTCATAGTTGATGGCATAATGCTTGTTGACAACTGCTTACCGTTACGTTACAACCCAACAGCAAACCTCTTTAAACTAAACCTCTTTACACTAAAGATCCCCATAACTTTAAAGGGCCAAATCTCTAATTTATATAACTCAATTATGTCATTTACTAGCGTATCAACAGACAACATCAAGACAAAACGGGAAGGAGAATTAGGGACAGTCATTTTAGATGAGACGTGGGTTAGAGCTCTTAACCGTGTGAATGGAACTACTTCTTGTGTACGTCTCAATCTGATTCAATTTAAAATTCTCCACCGTACTCACTATAGTAAGGCCAGACTTGCTAAAATATACCCTGAAATAGACGGGACGTGTGATCGCTGTAGAGCCACCCGCGCAGACTTAGCTCCTATGTTCTGGTTGTACTCTAAGCTGGGAGAGTTTTGGAAATCAATATTTGGGATTTTGAATGTTGCTTTTGGTCTACATCTAAACCCTAGTCCTCTAATGGCTATATTTGGGGCTAATGCTGCGATATGTAGCAAGAAAAATGTTATTACTTTTGCAACTCTGGTTGCTCGAAGGAGAATACTTTTAGAATGGAAATCCCAATTACCACCTAAGGTATCAAAGTAGCTTTCTGATATGATGATGTTTCTAAAAATTGAAAAAGTGAAATACTTTCTGAAAGGATCAACCAAAGAATTCTACAAAGTATGGGACCCTTTACTGGGTTATTTTGACAAACTTGCAACTCTCCCTTCTCATTAGTAAACAAGTCTCAACGTAAAGTACTTTCATTTTGGGATATTAATTTCAACTCCGCCCTCCCTTTTTTTTAATAATTATTAATTTTTATTTATTTATTCTCTTTTTCTTTGCCGGCACAGGGATTGTTGGAGTTGGATGGGGTTTATAAATATATAAAACTGTTGAAATGCTGTGTAGTTCTTGTTATATTGTACACTGTCGTCAAAGGAATTGTAACAACTGTAAAACATTACAATCTGAATGGCATTGTACATCTGTTTTAACAACAATAAAAATATGAGTAAAAAATAATTATTTCAAATCTCCCACATTTTTCTAGCAGTGTTTTTTTTAGTCTCTATTATAGTAACTGGTGTATGGTCACAGATAACAATTTATATGTGCTTCAAATATTTCTTTCACAACAGAGTTGCTGGTGAGACAGAAATTTATTTGGGAGTAAGAGTGGTGGACAGGTGAGAAAAGGGTAAACACCACCCACAGGTGAACCTCATCAGCCTAAGCAAGTCTATGTGCACTTTTTCATGATGGTACATTTACTGCTGCAGAACATTTGAGCACCAGACAGAGGACAGCTTCGCCACACATGTAGGGGAATTTCCATTTACTGTTAACATCAAAATAATTAAATACTGTTTTAATCTATCACCTGACCAGAAGTTACAAAGTGTGGAACATCTGCTGACCATGGATCTGCCTTATTGATTGAAAATGCTATCTTTGTATGTAACCTGTATCCTGTATGAATTAGAATTGAAATCAGAATGATTATTTGCCAAATCTATTAGGACAAACAACAAATTTGACCTTGGACCGTAGCACACCAGCAGCTGCAATCTATAACAACAACAACAACAAAAAAAGGAAAAAAATGAGAGCAGGGGCAATATGAACAATACTTTTTTGAACTTTTTTTTAAAATTGTAAGCTAAGCAAGAGGATATTGTCATGTGCAAATTGCAATTGGTCCAGATTTGGGTATGTGGGTTTCCTTAAGTATGACATCTGCTGTAAATTGTCATGTAAAATTGTTTTAATTGAATGCTTTTTACTATCATTTCCAATTGCATGCATGATTCACACCACAAATTGTGTTGAATTTATCTTGCTAACAAACTGAGAGAGAACAAAACAGACATTGTATAACGAAAAGCCAATGTGAACTAATTGCTACGTTTCATTAGAATAAGTTTGACAATTGTCAGGATGCAGCTTATTGGCTGCATGCTGAGCCTCTCTCCCTCTCTCTTGTTCCTGCGCAGCCTGATCAGTTTCACCTGGCAGGCTGCAATTAACCCACAACTGCTTCCACCTGTTCCCACCGCTTTATCAGACTCACCTCTTTCTGTTCCCGTCGCCGGTCCATAGCGTTCACTCCCGCTCAGTCCCTGCCAGTTTTTTCTTGTCAGCTCCGTTTGTACCCGTCAGCCTGAAGACTCCTTTCACCTGGTCTTGTTACAGTCAGCCCAAAGACTTTCCGACAGTTTGTTTGCTCCAGTATTCAGCTCAGAGGTTCAGACCTCTACCGCTCGGCTCAGACGTTCAGACGTCCACCGCTCGGCTCAGACGTTCAGACCTCTACCGCTCGGCTCAGACGTTCAGACCTCCACTGCTCGGCTCGGACGTTCAGCCCTCCACTGCACGGCTCGGACGTCCTGTGCTCCACTGCTCGGCCCTGAGGTTCTGCTCGCATCTGCTCGGCTCTGAGGTTCTGCTCGTTCAGCCCTTCACTGCACGGCTCGGAAGTCCTGTGCTCCACTGCTCGGCTCTGAGGTTCTGCTCGCATCTGCTCGGCTCTGAGGTTCTGCTCGCATCTGCTCGGCTCTGATGATCTGCTCGCCACTGCTCGGCTCTGATGATCTGCTCGGCTCTGATGCTCTGCTCGGCTCTGATGCTCTGCTCGGCTCTGATGCTCTGCTCGTCACTGTTCGGCTCTGATGCTCTGCTCGGCTCTGATGCTCTGCGCTCCACGGCTCTGCTCAGATGTCCTGCTCTCCAGTGCTCGGCTCCAGAGTTCCTCCCGGTCAGTCTCTCCACACTCCTCCTGCCAGCCAGCTTCTACACCCTTCACCTCCGTCCGTTGAAAGACTCTGGTCTAATCATCAATCTTCCACACTATTCAATAAAAACTCACTCATAAGAACTGACTCTGTGTGTGCGTGCTGTGTCCGGGTTCATCCCAGAAAAATATATCATAACATTATGGACCGGCCAAGGGATGAACCCGAGCACGCACAGAGCCTGGTGTAGAAGCTGGTAGGATCTGCCTCGCCTCCGGTTCGTCTCGCCTGGGTCGCAAAGTTGCGACGCCACGTTTCTGGATTCATCTTGCCTGGGTCGCTGAGTTGCGACGCCACGTTTCCGTCTCGTCTCGTCTGGGTCGCAAGGTTGCGACGCCACGTTTCTGTTTCGTCTCGCCTGGGTCGCAGAGTTGGGTCGCAGAGTTGCGACGCCCCGCCTCTGACTCTGTTTTCCTGGTCCGCCTTCCTCGCTGCCCAGCATATTCAGACTTTGCTGCCCAGCGCCTTCTGGTTTTTGTTTGGAGTTATTTTTTGGGGTGTTGTGTTCTAGATCTGCTTTAGTTTCTAGTCTTTTTGTATATTTTTTATTGTTTTAGAAGAATTATTTCCGCCTTCTGTTCTTTGTTTTGGCTCAACCTTAGTTTTTGCTTTACTTAGGATTTTTTTTAGATTTATGTTGCTTTTGAGTATTGTGTTTTATTTTGTTGTTTTTGTCCGGGTTTTTGTGTCCCAGGTTTATTCTAGTCGTTCGGGTTTTTCTTTAGTAGTCTAGTTTTTGGTTTTTTTAGTCAGCTAGTTCGGGTTTTGTTCTCCGTCTTCTTGTTTTAGTCATAGCCCTGATTTAGTGTTCTAGGTTCGCCTTAGTCTTCTGAGTTTTGTGTTTGAGTTCCAGTTTTTTTTATTTTAGACTTCTTGCTTGCTTCTGTACAGATTTCTAGCTCTAGTTATCTAGTTTTTCATTAGTTAGTCGTACTTGCCCTCATCTCCCTGTTCTGTTTCGTTTCATAGTTTTGCCTTAGCTTTTGGTTCCTTTCCTAGTTTACCAGTCTTGTTTTGATTTTTCAGTCTTGACCCTGTAGTCCCTGTCTAGCCCCTGTAGTTTCAGTCTAGCCCCTGTAAATCCAGTCTAGCCTCTGTAGTTTCTGTCCTAGCCCTGTAGTTCTAGTCATGTTCTGTATTTGTTTTTTTTTCTTTATTTTAGTTTTGTCTTTATTTTTCCCCCTTTAGTATTTAGGTGTCAGGGTTCCTGCGCCATCTGGGTTCCTGCGCTGTATGGGTTCCTGCGTTGGATGGTGTCCAGCGTTCTCTAAGGTCCCTGCGCTCTCTAGGTCCCTGCGCTTTCTAGGTCCCTACACCCTTCTCCTGTTTTCGTTGTATGTTTTGCCCTGTTTAGGTTAGTTTAGTTCCCTTCCGTAGTTGTTTTGTTCTGTCTTGCCCTAGTGTCTCTGTGTTGTTCCCCTGTTTAGGCGCATGCAGGTCGCTGTCAGAGCCCTCCGGCGCACCCATGTCGCCGGCTGAGCCCTCTGGTGTGCCAGCCTGTCGCTACCCAGTGCACGCAGGTCGCCGCCAGAGCCCTCCGGTGCTTAAGTCGCTGTCTGTGCCCTCTGGCGCGCCTGGCCTGTTGCTGCCTAGCTCACCCTCTTGTTGTTATTCCCTTGTTTAGGCGCTGCCAGAGCCCTCCGGCGCCCCTATGTCGCCGGCTGAGTCCTCTGGTGCGCCAACCTGTCGCTGCTCAGCGCACGCAGGTCGCCACCAGAGCCCTCCGGTGCTTTAGTCGCTGTCTGTGCCCTCTGGCGCGCTTGGCCTCTTGCGGCTTAGCTTACCCTCTTGTTCCTGGTGTTTACGTTTATCTTGGTTCCCCGGCGTGTTAGGACGCCCTCTGATTCTCGGTTCCCCGGCGTATTAGGACGCCCTCTGATTTGTGGTTCCCCGGCGTGTTAGGACGCCCTCTTTTCTCAGTTCCTCGGCGTGTTGGTACGCCCTCCGTTCTTGTTCCCTGGTGTTTTAGATATTCCTGTTTCCCTTGTGCCCCGGCGTTCCCTTTGCGCTCCGGCATTCTTCTTCCTTGCGCCCCGGCGTTTTCCTCGCGTCCCGGTGTTTTCTTTCCTCGCGCCCCGGCGTTCTCCCCACGCCCCGGCGTTCTCTTCCCCAAGCCCCGGTGTTTCCCTCACGCCCCGGCGGGTTTTCCCCTGGCGTTTCTGTACACCAGTCGTGTTCCAGCAGGAGTTGTTGAGCCTTGGTGTTTTCGTATGCCTGTTCTTCCCTCTGGCGTTGTCGTACGCTTGTTCTTCCCTCTGGCGTTGTCGTACGCTTGTTCTTCCCTCTGGCGTTGTCGTACGCTTATTCTTCCCTCCGGCGTTGTCGTACGCCTGTTCTTCCCTCTGGCGTTGTCGTACGCCTGTTCTTCCCTCTGGCGTTGTCGTACGCTTGTTCTTCCCTCTGGCGTTGTCGTACGCTTATCCTTCCCTTTGGCGTTAAGTACGCCTGTTCCTTCCCTTTGGCGTTAAGTACGCCCGTTCCTTCCCTTTGGCGTTAAGTACGTCTGTTCCTTCCCTTAGGCGTTAAGTACGCCCGTTCCTTCCCTTAGGCGTTAAGTACGCCCGTTCCTTCCCTTTGGCGTTAAGTACGCCCGTTCCTTCCCTTTGGCGTTAAGTACGCCCGTACCTTCCCTTTGGCGTTAAGTACGCCCGTTCCTTCCCTTTGGCGTTAAGTACGCTTGTTCCTTCCCTTTGGCGTTAAGTACGCCCGTACCTTCCCTTTGGCGTTAAGTACGCCCGTTCCTTCCCTTTGGCGTTAAGTACGCTTGTTCCTTCCCTTTGGCGTTAAGTACGCCCGTTCCTTCCCTTTGGCGTTAAGTACGCCCGTTCCTTCCCTTTGGCGTTAAGTACGCCCGTTCCTTCCCTTTGGCGTTAAGTACGCCCGTTCTTTCCCCTTGGCGTTTTGTACGCCCGTTCTTTTCCTTTGGCGTTAAGTACGTCCGTTCTTCCCTCTTGGCGTTTTCGTACGCCTATATTTTCCCCTTGACGCTGTCATGCGTTCGTTTCGCCTCGGCGTTTCCCTCACGCCCCGGCGATCTCGCCCCTTGGGCCCCAGCGCTCCTCTCACGCTTCGGCGTTGTTTCTCCTTGGCGTTTCCACACGCCCGTTCCTTGCCCTTGGCGTTTCCATACGCCCGTTCCTTCCCCTTGGCGTTTCCATACGCCCGTTCCTTCCCTTTTGGCGTTTCCATACGCCCGATCCTTCCCTTTTTGGCGTTTCCATACGCCCGATCCTTCCCTTTTGGCGTTGTGTACGCCCGTTCTTTCCCTTTTGGCGCTGTGTTGCGCCCGTTCTTTCCCTTTTGGCGCTGTGTTGCGCCCGTTCCTTCCCTTTGGCGCTGTGTTGCGCCCGTTCCTTCCCTTTGGCGCTGTGTTGCGCCCGTTCCTTCCCTTTGGCGCTGTGTTGCGCTCGCTCTTTCCCCAGCGCTGTCAAGCACTCGCTTTTTCCCCCGGCGCAGTCAAGCGTTCGTGCCTTTCCCTGATGTGCCGCCCCCTGATTGTGCTTTGGCACATCAGTGTTCTCTTGCTCCTTGGTTCCCCGTGTTCTCTGGCCCCTTTGGTTCCCCGTATTCTCTGGCCCCTTTTGTGTTTG
The DNA here is from genome assembly GCF_011125445.2 of Fundulus heteroclitus. NCBI lineage: Eukaryota > Metazoa > Chordata > Actinopteri > Cyprinodontiformes > Fundulidae > Fundulus > Fundulus heteroclitus. The sequence goes on from NW_023396771.1 coordinate 51,124, forward strand.
CAGGCTCTTTGGTCCCTCAGTGTTCGGTTTCGACTCTTGCCCGCCTTCCTGGGCCCCCTCCACCCGCCCGGCGTGGGGATTCTGGGCCGTCCGGTGTCCGGCCTTGGGGGGGGGGTACTGTCAGGATGCAGCTTATTGGCTGCATGCTGAGCCTCTCTCCCTCTCTCTTGTTCCTGCGCAGCCTGATCAGTTTCACCTGGCAGGCTGCAATTAACCCACAACTGCTTCCACCTGTTCCCACCGCTTTATCAGACTCACCTCTTTCTGTTCCCGTCGCCGGTCCATAGCGTTCACTCCCGCTCAGTCCCTGCCAGTTTTTTCTTGTCAGCTCCGTTTGTACCCGTCAGCCTGAAGACTCCTTTCACCTGGTCTTGTTACAGTCAGCCCAAAGACTTTCCGACAGTTTGTTTGCTCCAGTATTCAGCTCAGAGGTTCAGACCTCTACCGCTCGGCTCAGACGTTCAGACGTCCACCGCTCGGCTCAGACGTTCAGACCTCTACCGCTCGGCTCAGACGTTCAGACCTCCACCGCTCGGCTCGGACGTTCAGCCCTCCACTGCACGGCTCGGACGTCCTGTGCTCCACTGCTCGGCCCTGAGGTTCTGCTCGCATCTGCTCGGCTCTGAGGTTCTGCTCGTTCAGCCCTTCACTGCACGGCTCGGAAGTCCTGTGCTCCACTGCTCGGCTCTGAGGTTCTGCTCGCATCTGCTCGGCTCTGAGGTTCTGCTCGCATCTGCTCGGCTCTGATGATCTGCTCGCCACTGCTCGGCTCTGATGATCTGCTCGCCTCTGCTCGGCTCTGATGCTCTGCTCGGCTCTGATGCTCTGCTCGGCTCTGATGCTCTGCTCGTCACTGTTCGGCTCTGATGCTCTGCTCGGCTCTGATGCTCTGCGCTCCACGGCTCTGCTCAGATGTCCTGCTCTCCAGTGCTCGGCTCCAGAGTTCCTCCCGGTCAGTCTCTCCACACTCCTCCTGCCAGCCAGCTTCTACACCCTTCACCTCCGTCCGTTGAAAGACTCTGGTCTAATCATCAATCTTCCACACTATTCAATAAAAACTCACTCATAAGAACTGACTCTGTGTGTGCGTGCTGTGTCCGGGTTCATCCCAGAAAAATATATCATAACAACAATCAATTAAGTCACAAACACAAATTTCATGACCAAGAGTATTGTAAACAGTTGTACACACCTGGATGCAGCCTTGTGCAGATGTAAGTTTGATTGAGGGACTTCAGATATAGTGTAAGAAATGCAGCTGGGCCAACCCCCTAAATTACGCATGAGTGGTGCTGCACCACTGATATTTACATTTAAATTGATGTTTCCGATACTTAATTAAAGATGAGGACTGGCCTCTTCTGGTCGGTGGATGCCTCTTCCTCATCTTCCTCCTCCTCTGCAGAGTGAAGATTGCTCACTGGAACCCACAGCACTTTCCTGAGCCCTGTCAACAATATTCCACTGGAGGCTGGTTAGTGACAGAAAAGTCAATGAATGTGTCTCTCCTAATTTTCTTGGCTGAATTAATAAATACACAATGCCCCCTGGTGGTTTTTGATGCCTGGTCCATGTGCTCATACAATGAAACTCTCTGTCCAAAGCATTTTAAATATACACAGTCGATGGTCACATGAAAAAGTGTGTGAAATAAACAAAAGGCCTAGTTTAAAAAAAATATGTAGTTGGTCTGTTTTGAAACAAGAAATGATCAGTTCTTCACATATTGGTACTAACATACCATTGGTTACTTGATGAATGAAAAACCATGTCCTAATTCCTCAGCTCCAGTTTTATTAATTCATGTGATATATTTGTTTTGAAACACTAACAATTTCTCACATGGATGATATTTTATTAATGGATTCAAGTTTGGTTTTATGTCAGTTGTATTCTCTATTACACAGTGTTTAAGCTATTTAATGTTTTGATAAATAACTCTGTTAGGTATTGTCCAGTGACTATCAGCCCAAGGACTGATATTAGGACAATAGTTAAAAAGAATGATTTTAGGACTGGCATTCTTTTAACAGCAAACTCTGCACACATGAGTGACAACTTCTCTTCAAGTTCAAGAATTTATTAACAGAAAAAAGAACATCCAGAGAGCATCACTATAAAATGCTGTTTATTTGAATTAACACTACATTCCAATGAACAAATCCTCTCTACTAGGCTAGTAAAACTTAACTAAAACTGCTAAGCAAAATTAAGATAAAAAGAAGCTATGGAACTATGTACACACAAAAGAAACAAAGGACAAAATAAAATGGTTAATCCTCATCAGAATGATTCAGTGAATCCTGGTTGACTGCAAATCTAAGTCAAAGAACCAAAGTTCATCTTAAAGAATGTGGAATGAGGTTAAATTATCTTAACTAATTTGGAACAATATTTGCCATGTGTTTCAACCCATTCACAATGCAAATCCTGAGTTAGAGAAAACGTTTTTTGATAAGACATTTTAAAGAATGATTTGCTCATCTTAACCTTTATCAAAAGAGTGAGATTATGTTAATGTTTGAGGTGCGGACGGGGCGGGACGGGGCGGGACGGGGCGGGACGGGGCGGGGCGGGGCAGGGCTGACTAGACTCTGGAAGAGCTGGTCCAGTCAACTCCGTCTCATTTTTATCCGACCAGACATGAAAGTAGAGATGTATTACTTTTGTTAAAAAGTGAAAGAAGTGTTGACGTTATTGTTCAGTTAGTGGGTTAAAACAGAAAAAAACCCACACAATTGTTCAAATAATACTGAATAAAACTAGAACTGCATGCAGTTATTAACGGGTTCTAAACCCACCCACGCCTCGCCCCTTTGAGCATGCCAGGTCCCCCTTCTCAGCCAAACTAACATGCATCTGGAACGGATCATGAATTTATATTTTACAGGATAACAGAAATTTTTCACAGATTCACTTGTGATCCCAAAACTTTTTCTATATAATGCATTTTGCCATAGCAGTTCTCATAGGCAGTGATACATCTCAAGGTAGATTTTGTTTCTTATAGTTATTACTGCAACAACGTGTCTCCAAAAGCATTTGTCCACATACTCAATGAAGGTCTTGCTGATTCTAACATGCATGCAATTATAATTGTTTCCTGTGTCCTGTTTGGCATGGCGGCAGTTAGAATTGTTGTCTGATTGCCAAACAGTTTTGCTTTCACCAGTGGAACATTACGAGTTTTACCATAATGCTGTTCTATACACTTGGTAAGGAAATGCTAAAAAAACAACAACTATGTCATAAGGCTTGTGTACGACGAAAACCTTTACCTTGAGGTATCTAAAAATAAAGAAAAATAAGGTCAGCATACCATAAACTACAACAACTTCATATATTTTAAGCTTTTCTTTACCACACACTGAACACTCTACAATACAACATGATTTTTATTATATTGTTGTTGTATCAAATATCTCCTGCAATTACTTTGACAGATGGCCGACAGAGTGGCCATCTTGGGTCAGACCAAGTTGCGGTCAGAGAGAATACACATCATACATATATATATATATATATACATATATATATATATATATATATATATATATATATATATATAAGAAAGAGAGATGGATGCGTGTATAATTTGTAACCACAAAATTTATAACTGTATATACATACATATCTTATCCAGTTTAAAGAGACTTCAGTTTAAATAGTTTTGGTTCAGAACAAATTTTTATATATATATATATATATATATATATATATATATATATATATATATATATATATATATATATATATATATATATAATGCTGCAATGCCACCAGATGGCAGCAGCACCTCATTTTCTGAAAATAATTTTTTTATATATATTTTTTATTCCCTAAAATGTTACTAGATGGCAGCATGCGCCATCTTTACAAAATGTCTTACATAAAAGAAATTCATTAAAAATCAACGGTTTGCTCTAAAATTCTGAAAATATTCACGGATCGCCAAGAGTGCTTTCTCTATGCACTTGGATTTTTTTCTGCTGTTTGACAACAGACTTTCAGAGAATTTTTTTCTAAACGTTATACTGCTGTTCATGTGAATTTCAATGTCTTTTAAATAGCTCAGAAATGCCTGGATTTTTACCAAGCTGAAATACATGTTTAGTCTCCATGTGCTTTAGAATTGTGGGTTATTTCACTGGGATTGAACAATATTTGTGGAAAATACATTGTTTTCTCTATTTTAGTGTGCAACTTTCAAACACTTCAATATGTGCAGTAAGAGAATTGTTACACCTTATTTAAGGAATACATCATGAAAATCTGAGCTCATTACACCAAAACATTGATTTTAGATGAATTTTTGCAGTTTTGTCACAGACAAAGGAATTTTCAGATGTTTGCAAATAGGCCTCGCCCACCCTTTTGAATCATTACCATATTTAATACTTTAGTTCAGGGCTGTGACTGGAAGGTAATAAAGAAGGTTTAGTAAAAATGCTATCAGCCATTTTTGCGTGGCAGATTTCTTTACATCACAGTGATGGACGATCCTGAAACGCGGGAGACATGCAAAATCTTATTTGGAGTATGGGTTATGATACTCCAAATACATGTTAAAATCTGTTATGGTTTTAGAATGATCAGCAATTACATTTAGAGCTAGCTAGCTAATAATCACTTAGTTTAGCAGTACTTAAGTCTAAATTAAAATATCCGCCATGATTTTTTAGTTGTCTATTACAAGGTTATATATGGAGTTTTCTGCGGCTTGCACAAAAAATGTAGGAGGAGTTTAACAAGAAAGGTTTAACCTTTGTAGCGATCTAGCGTGAAATGTAGCTGTGAAATGAAGGGTGTGCCCATTAACTTTATGATGCAGAATCATCCACTAAACATAGTGATGTGAAGTTTTTGAGGGTGGGACCAGTAGTTTGGCGGTTACAGGCCAAAACAGATTGTCCTTTGTTATAGCGCCCCCTAGTTGTTGAGGGGTCTGAACTTCTGGGTTTCAGTAGCAGTGCACATTCTATACTTGGATACCTGATTCAATTTATTCGTTACAAGTCCGCATGGGCCGCACAATGCGTTTCAGCAGAGAATAATATAAGGAAGAAAAAAGAAGAATAAATAATGAAAAAACAAACGAAAGAAAGGGCTATGCCTTGCTGTTCTTTCTGCACTGCGGGCTTGGAACCCTAATAAATAATTTAAAAATGCACGAAAAACAATAGGGTTCTTTGCTCACATAGCATACAAACGGCTGTCTTGCATAGCCCGTTCTTTCTGCTCTGCGGGTTTGGAACCATAATAATGAAAAAACGTATGAAAAACAGTAGGGTTCTCTGCTCACAGAGCAGATGAATGGCTATGCCTTGCATAGCCCGTTCTTTCTGCACTGCAGACTTGGAACCCTAACTAGAACTGCAAGCAGTTATTAACAGGTTCCAAGCTCACCCACGGCATGCCCCTTTGAGCATGCCGGGTCCCCTGCTCAGCCAAACCAACATGCATCTGGAACGGATCCCAGTTTCTTGCCGGTTGCCAAACAACTTATGATGCACTACCCCCAGCTGGTATGGAGGGTGAAAATGCATGACTGATTACATACCTTTTTTTTTTACTTTACTTGTTCCAATAAAATAGTGTTAACTTTAGTCACCCACGACTGTGTCATGATGCAGCCTGAAGGCTGCATTCTGAACTTTTCTTGCTCCTTCCCCAGTGCAGCCCTGATTGGGAACACCTGCCAGGCTGCAATCAACCTTGGACTCATTCCACCTGCTCACACCTCTATAAGAACTCACCTCAGTTTGTCCATAGTCACCGGTTTGTCTCCAGTCCTCTGAACATCATGCCTGTCCTGTTCCTGCTCGTGTCCTGGTCCTGGTCCTGTTCCTGTCTGTTCCCGTCTGCCAGTTCCTGTACCCCTGCAACCTCCGTCTGGTAAATGATCTGGCTTTCATCATCCACTTCTTGCTGCTTCAATAAACTCTGGAAACTAACTCTCTCTCTCTCTCTCTCTGTGTGTGTGCGTGTGTGCGCTGTGTTCTGGGTTCATCCAAGACAAATCATGACAGACAGGAAGCACACCTTTGACCAGTAATGGGCTCTTTGCAAGTACAGCGGTGACGTCACATCCACATATACGAAATGCGGCTCATTTCCTTGCGCTTAGAGTGACCATGACCGCAAGGAAAGACAGAATCGTATTTCAAAAGCAATTGAAGCACTTCCATGAAAACTGTTGTGTTCCATGTTGTGCAGTATCTTCAAAATATAATGGCTGTTTAAGTTTTCACGGATTTCCAAGCGATCCTGACTTAAAAAGACAATGGCTTGTAAATATTCGTCGAAACAAATTCAAGCTAACACTACACAGCAAAGTTTGCAACCTTCACTTCACTCCGTATCAGCTTCTTCAGCCTAAGACTGCTGGTGGGAGAAGAATGGTGAATAAAGGAGCCGTCCCTGTGTTATTCCAATGGAACAACTTCTGTGTTCAGCCTGAAAGAGCGAGTGTATGAGAACAAGTGAGCAGACCAGAGCCCGACAGCGGAGCAACTGATCCGGCTGTGCGATGCACTTCTGCGGATCACGATTATTGCTCTGTATCAGAACCAGCTGGCCTGGACATGGCAATAAATGAAAATGAGAAATTCAAAGAAGAAATAAAAGCCCTAATAAACCAGATTGAAGAACTGAAAATTCAATATATGTTTGGATTACAAAGGTTCACAGGGTCCAATGATGACATCCGATTTTACACAAGGTACGCTTGCACACCTCAATGAACCTTTGCCACACAACTGCAACGAAAACTCGACCCACCTCTGGTTTCTTAATTAAATAATTAATTAAATATGTCTTAAGTCAAAAACACACATTTTGTGTTAAAGTCACACTTCTTAGGTCACAAGTGTCATTGTTCATAAATGATTTGCTGAACCTGCTGCACTATATGGATATCGCGTGAAAAAAAAGTATGTAATGTTACTGAAAGTATTTTGCATTTCTTATAACTCTGAATGTTGCATTGAAAGCTCATTGAAAGTTCCAACTTTGCATTAAAGTGTTATTTACAAAATAATACAAAGTTGGCATTTTTAATGGACTTTCAGTTCAACTTTTAGAGTAACTTTACATTAAAAGTGTAATACTTCATGACAATAGTCAGACATTGATAAAGACTCCTTCATGTTCATGAGGTGTTATGTCCTGTTTATGACCGTATCATGTAAATCTTATTCACACCTTGTCAAATAAAGTGTTACCTAAAAAAAATATTTTCTCAGATCTGTATAATTTTTGTAAAAGGAATGAGTTCTCACAGAAGCAGTCAAATGTATTTGTATTTCTATTGTTATGTACTGATTGTATGTTATCAAATTTCATAAATAAATGTGATTGTAAATAATCATTTCTTAGTACACTTGTTTATATATAAACTTGCTTGGTAACGAAGCTAAAGCAAAATTAAATTGACAGTACTGACAGCAGTGCAATTTAAGATTGTTTATTTAAATATATCAGATGTTTTAAAAATGTTTCCCATGTTTACTAAGTAAAACTTTAAAGACCAGGGGCCTGTTTCAGAAAGGAGGTTAAGTGAAAACTCTGAGTATGTTAACCCTGAAATGAGGGAAACTCTGGGTTTTCTGTTTCAGAAAGGGAGGTAAGTTAAACCTGAGAAAGCAGAGTAAGTCAAGCCCGTTTCTGAAAGAGAGGTAACTTATACTCAGAGTCAGTTACCATGGCAATTTACTCTGTGAACCTAACCTGGTCGGGAGCAGGTTTTCTTGAGAAAACGCAGAGTTTATTTTGGTCTCCTCCCCTTTTTTACAAAGGAAGTGGTGTTTAAACACCTCATTGATTCTTTGGGGACATATTCATTGTGCACATTTCAGTCACGCAGAGCGCATCAAAGGGAATGAAATGGCATGTCCATTTATGGATGATCCTGTTGACGAAGAGGCTGTATTACTTCGTAGGGAGTTACATTTACGTCGGGAAAGGATTTTGAGGCCCAGAGTGGATTTTTTGTCATATCCCTATCCTATCACAGCAATTTATATGGTGTTCTTCATTTGCTAAAAAAGAAAACAAAAAAAAAAAGATTTTAAAATAGTTTCAATATTTCCTAGAATTCACCTGTGACCATACACTCACCTCTCACTTTAGTTTCAGAATGTTGATTTCCAGATCTGCCTTTTGGATCTGGCAGTCCAAGTATACAAGTTCTTTGCTGTTTTTTTCTATCTTTTTAATAAGAAGAAGTCTATATAACTCCTTAACTGGCAACTGAAAATACATTAGATTAGAGGTACATCATGAATGTAGTCTAAAATTCATAATGAAACTGTGGCATTTACTGTAAATCACTGAACTGTGTCCATCTGTGCACCAGAAGTTGATGGACCTTCCTCCTGCTGTTCTTCTAAGTCAAATGAGAATGAACATTTAGACCTATGTCAAAAATGCTGCTGCACTGCTAGACACTGAATGCCATTTAGTCATTTAATATGTCAAATGTTTGTAAAGCCAGGTAGCTACTCCTATGATGTGCTCAAGGCTTACCTGCTTGAAGTATGTTTTTATATTTCATTTTCAGCTGCTGCCATGTTCTTTTGATGCCTGCAGGATTGCACCTATCCATGAAAATTAAATTAGGTTTAATAAAATACTGTTCTTCCAGTTTCACCTCTGATATTATAACAGTTGGGTAAGTTACTCTAAAATAGTTCTTAATTACTAACTACAAATTTTATCTTCAACAAGTCTAATTAGATTAATGTAATAATTACTGTCTCTACAAAGTATTGGTCTACTTACTAATTTGTTTTACTTTCTTATTAATTACTTTCTAAATCCCAAATCAACCTCAACCACTTGAACAATACAAGGAGAGACAAGAAACTGCACTAATGCTTCTAATGCTTTCAAATAAACAATACTGAATTGCATGAATTAATCTTAAATTGACCAAAGTGTGTAACTAGAAGGAGGAAGTTAAATTAAAAATATACCTTTTAAAATTTGATATCAAATCCACTATTGTTTTATAGTCTTTAATTTAATCACAGTATTTAGATGACTTAGTAACTTAATTCATTACACCCAACACTGTATAAAAGTAATTAAAATGTAAACTTACGCATTGACTCGAGCAGCTATTTTCACCCAAGCTAACTCTCTCTCCTTTGCCGCTGCAGCCGTGTTGCTTTTTTTTTTTAAATACATGTTCAAATTCTGCAAATGCTTGCATAAACACATCCAGTTCTGCTGGTGAGAAATATGCACACCTTTTTTTGTCTGACGCTGTTGCCATGGTGACTCGTAATATCTGCACTCCATTGATAATGGCTTTTTATAGTTGTGGTGCATGCACTTAACTCAGAGTCAGCCAACTCAGAGTTGCTTGAACTAACTAATTTCAGCTGTTCTGAAACCCAAAACTCAAAGTTTCCCATCTCAGGCTAAGTTAACTCAGAGTTCAAGTTTTAACTCAGAGTTGGTTGAACCTCCTTATTGAAACAGGCCCCAGCTTCAATAGACATACAATTACAAACTGCTTCACAATCAACATTAAAACAATGTGGAACTGGTCTTGTTTTAATATTATGATGAAGAAACATAATTATTAAAAATGGGAGGGGGTTGTAAACACAATCCCATTTGAGCTTCTCACACGAAGCATGCAAAAGTAATAAAACTAAATAACAAGGAGGCCTTAAGGAACACGGCTGTATGTTTATCAAAATAACAAATTTGAACCTGAACATTCAGCTGAACTGGAACTCTGACAACAGTGCTGCCCTACTGTTAATGTATGTGGCTTTTCGTGCTTCCTCATGCTTCGGAAGCAAAAAGCACGACCCGTAATCTCCCCTGTTACTTGGTCTTTGTTTGACACTAACGACAATAAACACACATTAAAGCAATACACTTAAAAATAAATACAAAATAATGTCATAACATAGAGGGAGCTAGGACTGTTAGCCCCAGGTGTTTTTAAAAACACCGTGAAAACCCATTCAGTAAATCATTCTAAATAAACCATTCACTTTCCCTGCTTGACTCTACCAAACCTGTCTGTGCCTCCGGTTCACTTTAGACATCCAGTTGGCAATCAGGATGCGGTTCCGGGTCCTTCAAGGGTCTCAGGTCAGTGAAGGGGTGGGGGTCGGGGGGTCGCCGCATGTGATCTCTGCACTCCAGCACCTGCAGATGCTTGTGAGTCTTTGAGCCCCATGCGGCCCGCATGGAAGCTTGTCTCTCCAGCGCAGACTCTCTCCTCGAGTGTCCACAGGCAAAGAGAAAGTCCAGTCTGTGGGAGCTTGGCTTCATTGCAATGGCACCCTGCTGAGCGGGACAGGTCCTTGGTGCCTGCAAAAGACTTTGCTTTACACTCAATCTGATTTTTCCTCATGGCTTGATTGGACAACATAATCTGTTTTGTTTTATTTCAAAGCAAATAACTAAAAATGTTGAAAATTGTAAAACATGAAGGAAATCACATTTCTGTTATGATTTAGATTTTGTTTATTGTGCTTTTGGACTTTTCTGGACTTTTCTTCCCCCTGTCGCCTCTCAGCCACTATTCTGTCAGCTCTGCCTCAGTCAATTAGCCCACATGCTTACAGCAATTAGATTCATCTCTTGTGACTTGTTCACCAGCCCATATACACCTGCCTCTAACAACTCATCCCTGCCAGAACGTCATCGCTCACATCTCACCGCTCACTCTCTTCACTGCTTGGATTGCCTCGTGTGATGTGCCTTTGTCTTGCCAGCTTGTGTGTGCTCGGCCAGCTGGTCTCTTCTGATAAGGTTGCCTGTGCTGCATGTAGCAGTTCTTCCTTTTTTCTCCGTGAGTTCCAGCCGCTTGCTCAGCCCCTTCTGGTGATTTCCAGGTTCACTTCGCCTGTTCGACTCTGCCTGGCTGCCCATTAAACCAAGCCAAGCAAGCCTGTTTCCCCGTAAGTCCCTGCCGTCTGCTCTGCTGGTTCGGTTGGTTTCCTGGCATACACCACTTGTTCTGGTTTCTTGTTCATCTTTCCTGCATTCATCCAAGTCCCATCTGCCAAGACTGCTACTGCTTTTCAGCCTCACCTCTCATCATTCATACTTTCAATAAAACTTTTAAACGTGTCTGGATTAAGATCAGGTTCACCTGCAGAAATCATTACAATTTTGTACCAAATGAATCAAGAATGGATTACTGTTCTGCATTTACATTTGTATTATTATTGATTAGACAGTTCTGTTTAAGGATTGTTGTGCAGTTACACACTGTTTTAAAGTTATTTAATGTTTAATAAATAACTCCCTGTCTGTTAGGTATTATCCGGTGGATATCAGCCCGGTAGCTGATATCAGGACAATAGTTGAAAGGGATGATTCGAGCACTGCCGATCTTTTAACAGCAAACTCTGTACACACATAGAATAAATGAGTGACGACTTTTCTTCAAGTTCAATAATTTACTAACAGAAATAAAATGAACATCCAGAGAACTGAATAAACACTATATTTCAATCAACAAATCCTCTCTACTAGGCTAGTGCGACTTAACTAAACTACTAAGCAAAATTAAGATAAAAAGAAGCTAAGGAACTATGTACATGCAAAAGACACACAATACAAAACAAGTGGTTGATCATCAATAGAATAATTCAGTGAATCCTGGTTTACTGCAGATCTGAGTTAAAGAACCAATGGAATGGAGTTAAATTAGCTTAACTAATTTAGAACAGCATTTGGCATATGTTTCAACCCATTCACAATGCAAATCCCGAGTTACACAAAACATTATTTGAGCAAATAGCACTTTAAAGAATGATTTGGTCAGTGAAATCATTAACTTTAGGGATGCTCAATTTTATCAATGCGATTATACCTCCGGCAGGCTGGGGGTCGCTGTAGCGATCAGTCGCTAAAGTTGGCTAATCCTATCTGGGAAGCCGGATGTTCGGGAGCTAAATAGCATTCAGGCTAGTGGCCTCCGGTGCTAACTTTAAAAAACTTCAGCTGTAATTTAGTTGTAATGTGTAGACCGGATAACGCAAACATCAATATCCCATCAGTGTATATAACTCTTGTGGAGATACCGTTAGTTATAACCATAAAAACACACTCGAATTACATCAGCAATGGCATGGTATCAACATGCTAATGGCAGCTATTTTGCTGAGTCCCATGTGTTTAAAACACCATGTGGACACATTACACAAGCTTTCCAAACAAACTTTCCCTGTTTATTTTTCTGCCAAACCTATTGGTGCCTCATGTGAGTTCGGTTCACTTTGGCCATCAAGGAAGAGAGCAGTGAAAAAGGAAAATGTTGTTCTTTCAGCAGCGGGCTAACGGCTCTGCGGCCAGCCGACACGTGGTCGAGTGCAGGCAAGCCCGACGTCCTGTATGCAGTGCAATGACCCGGTTGCAGCTCCTTTTTGCTCTCAACTTGGGAAGTGGGTAAAGGAGGCTGATCCGCGCTCAAGTTAAAGAGCATGAATCAGCTGTTACAGGAAAAGTCTCCTTTTCCTGTAACAGCTGAGAAGAATAAACAAGGCTGGTTTTGGCATTCTTTACTTCAGTGGCTGGTTGCGCAGAAGTTAGACTGCAAACTTAGCTCTGATTCTAGTCAGCAGTTTCTACGATGCCAATGTTCCCCCTTTTATCAGTCCATTGAAGCGAGGGGGAGATGAGTTTCACAGAAGTCCTGTTCTGTGCAGCTTGTGAGCATTCGAGGCCCGTATGATGGCTGGTCTGGTCCCGGCCCCCTCTCCTCAAGGGCTCCAGGAAGAAGTAGGGAGACTGAGGGGTTATCCTGTGGGGGCAAAGTTTTATAGCCCTGATGGAACCCTGCTGACAGGGCATGTCCTTTTTGCCTGTGAAAGTCCCAAACTTCTGTTGCTTACAATCCAATCTGTTTTTGTTTTTATCATTATGGCTCAATTGAATAAGTATGATTTCACTAATCTGTGCTACAACAAATGCAAAAGGGTAGTGGGACATCACAAGTTAAATTCATCAATAAAGCAAATTCCAAAACAAATGAAGTTGATAACAATATTATAAACAATGTATTAATATAAGGAGAAACATCATACACACTACAGTGCTAAGTTAACAATGCTTGTTTATTCTTCACATTTTGTTACATACCCAACACAATGTATTTTATGTTTTTTGTTATTATTTCACAACAGAATAAGAGATGATGGCAAGGGCTGACCAGAACAGACGATATTGGCTGAGGAAACACCAGAATGGGCAGAGCAAGCAGCTGGAACTCACAGGAAACAAGGCAGACTTCGAGCAGCATGCTGACACTGGAAGTGCACATCAATGAGGGCTGTGCATGAACAGGGAAATAAAAAATAAGTAAATAAAAAAAACAGGGAAATAGAGTCCATCTGGCTGAGCAAACAGGAACTGGTAGAAACACGCCGTGTTTCTACCAGTGCACATGAGGCAAGACAAGGTAATCTGGCAGGGATGAGTTTGCTGAGGCAGGTATATGTAAAGAGGGGAACAGTTGAGCAAAGTTGACTCTAATTGCAGCAGGTAGAGCTGATCAGGTGAAAGGGACACAGCAGAGCTGATTGCATAATGACTAGTGGTTGAGAGATGTGGAGCATGGAGTTAATTAGTCATTCCAAAAAGTCCAAAACAAAAACCCAACATCGTGACAAATACTTCCTACGGCAACTTTTCACAGCATTCCAAAAAGAGGGGAAAATAACAAACAACTAGACTTCTATTCCGAAGCTGAAGACATGTTGCTTACCATCCAGGAAGTTTTGCTGTTTCCTTTTACATTCTTTTGGATTGATCATGACCTGGATGACTGACAGCAAAATTTCACTGCATTTATAGCTGGAAATCGTTTGGGATATATTCATGGTTTGCTGTAGCTTTCTCACCCACATGCAGAATCATACACAGAACTCTGAACTAGATGCATTTGTCTATTAGTCTGGCACATCTGGTACCTGGGAGGCAGGATATCTATGTTAACAGCAGGTGGGGTTGAGGCTTATCGCGTCACATTTATGTCATAAGTTACGCAAGCAAAATAAACATATTTGTATGTATGTATGTAAACTACTTCTGCGCATGGTTTATCTGCCACTTTGAAAGGAGAAAAATCGCTAACCAATGCAAATGTAACTGTCATGGTTTAGTTTTTATTCGGCTTTGGTTTACTATTATTCTCAGTTTTTCCACCTTGTTTGGGTTTTAGTTATATTTTGACTTTATTCAGTGTTAATTTTTAGTTTCCTCCTTCCCTTCCACTCAGCCTTCACTTCACTCTCCTTGCAGTCAGTCACACCTGTTGGTAATTAATCAATCAGACACATTTCACCTGCTAGCCTTCCTATTTAAGCCTCCCTCTGCCTCACTCTAGTGCTGGTCCGTCTTCTTTGGCGCTGTTGTGCGCCCATTCCTTCCCTTTGGCACTGTCTTGCGCCCGTTCCTTCCCCTTTGGCGCTGTCGTGTGCCCGTTCCTTCCCCTTTGGCGCTGTTGTGCGCCCGTTCCTTCCCCTTTGGCGCTGTCGTGCGCCCCGTTCCTTCCCCTTTGGCGCTGTCGTGCGCCTGTTCTTCCCTTTGGTGCTGTCGTACGCCAGTTCTTCCCTCTGGCGTTGTCGTACGCCTGTTCTTCCCTCTGGCGTTGTTGTACGCCTGTTCTTCCCTCTGGCTTTAACGTGCCTATTCCTTCCCTCTGGCTTTAGCGCGCCTATTCCTTCCCTCTGGCGTTTGTACGTCTTGTCTTGCCCGTTAGCCTTGTGGTGATGTTCGCCTGTCAGGGTCTGTTAGACGCTTTTTGTTTTGCCTACCAGGGGTTGTTAGAAACCCCTTTAGTCTGCTTTAGTTTTTCATTTTGTTTTGGATCGCCCTGAGTTGGTAGTTTTTTGTTTGATTTTTAGCCCGCCATCCGTACCACCCTTCACCCACCCTGGTTCGATCAGTTTGGTTAGACTCTGAGAAAGCTCTGCTCGGTGCCATGGTGTTTCCAGTGACCTGCTAACCTGACTAGCCGCTCTGCTCTGTGCCATGGTGTCTCCAGTGACCTGCTAACCTGACTAGCCGCTTTGCTCTGTGCCATGGTGTCTCCAGTGACCTGCTAACCTGACTAGCCGCTTTGCTCTGTGCCATGGTGTCTCCAGTGACATGCTAACCTGACTAGCCGCTCTGAGAAAGCTCTGCTCAGTGCCCTGGCGTCTCCAGTGATCGGCTAACCAAGCAGCACTTCGCCTTCCTAGCCACCCAGCTTAAATGGACTGTCACTCCGGGCCGTCAGCTCCTGCCATCACCTACATCCCTGACCTTCTGCAGTCCTGAACCTCCGGTCTTCATCACTCACCACCCAGCATACTCCCTTCAATAAAAACTCAAACTTTTAGTCCCGTGTGTGCGTCCTGAGTTCATCGATAAACAAACCCTGACAGTAACAGCTTAATAATATGACTTAGATTAAGCTTCAAATTCTACCAATTAAGTTATTAATGTTACGTGAGCAGTTTTTATTGTGTTAGTAGCTTTTAGATAAGAGCAATGAGCATGTCCTACTGCACTTGAACGCAGCTCAAGCAGGCAGGCACGTAGCCCCATGGAAAGGGAGGGGAAGGGGGGTTAATGCTGCTGCTCAATTTGGGTCCTGATATAAAAACATTTCTCTTGTTTGATTTACAGTTAATAGGTGATATATACTTACCTCTAATTGAATGAAAATGCATTTTGATTATCTACTGAGTGTTAAATGGCAGATGTGAGTCGAAGTCAGTGTGTTGTTAGAATGTACAATAACCTAACCTGCATTGTTTATCTTATCTTATCTTATCTTTTATAGTGGAGATACGGTTAGCTTAGCAGACTTTTTGTATTAATTATTCTTTATTTTGCACGTTATTTTCTTGTTCAGGAAGATGTTTTAGACCAAATTGTACAATGACTCATCACAGTCTGTCTTCTTCAAATAGACACAGGTTAATTCATGTAATCTATGTTGGTTATATCTATATGTATGTTGTTCCTATTGTTATTTTCTAACAAGGGTAACTGGATGTTATCTTTTCTATTAATTTAAAAGAAAACAATTTAATTAAATTATCTGTCCAAGACCTGCATGTAGTATAATGCTGCTTCCAAAGGAAGGTGTTATGGACCAAATTATACAATTACTTATCGCAGCCTGTCTTCTTCAAACAGAGAGAGATTAAATGTCAAGTCAACCGAGATCCAGCCTCAGTCCTTCTTCGAGCCACATGCGAACAGAACACAATGCAGGGTAAACCAGTTACACCAGGGCTGTGTCTCATTCCGAATACTTCCGTCAGTGCACTGCTAATGTGCACTGACCACTTACTGCCGTAGTGCCCACATTTGATCGTTAGTAGTGTTCCAAAAGGAACACTTATGTTGAAATGCTTACCGGAAATGACAGGATGATGTGATGAACGCAACACAGGTGATTGCGAATTTTCAGCCCGCCAAAACTATATGCCGGCGTTTGTTTACAAACACACACGTTCTTTAACCAATCGTTAGCACTCACAGCATGTGGAAAATAAATCGCCTCAGACGTCAACGCAGGATACTCCTACTATTGGCTGAACATGAGGTATGTTCGTGTATTTTGTAAGTGATGCATTAGGCGAGAGTACAATGCCTCGTATTACCACCATTACTTACATTTATATGTTTGCGGTGTCGCAGCTCCGGCTGTCTCAGCTGAATTGTCCGCCATTATTTTCAAAATGGGAACATCTTCCCAGCGTACCTAGTCCCTCCCTTTCCGCTTTGTAGTCAAGATGGCGTCCGTTTAGTGCGAGTAGGGTCCATCGTTACACACTGCATTTTGTGACCGTTTTTAGGGGGTCATCCGGGTACTTTCAGTGCACTGACTTTTTGTGTTATCTACACTATATACTTAAAACTAAGTGTTCGAAATGTAGAAGTAGGCGGAATGAGACAGAGCCTAACTCTGATGTTAATTTGTATTTCAATGTTTGTAGTGCTTTTCATGGCTTAAATTATTCTCTCTCTTTCTCTGATTGTTTGTGCATGTGTGTGGTTCATTTTGGCATTGCAGTATTGACATTCACCCCTCCATGATAAGTAATGGATAGAGATACTTCAGCAACATTCGAGGATTTGCATGTAAGTGACAGCAAACGTCTTGGTTTTATTAAACTAATGATATTCACATTTAGAGATGGCACTCAAACAGTGCTAAGGTAATATGCTAATTCAATGTACTGTAATGGTCAGAAGTTGTATTTACTCAGTTCCCATTCAAAAAGAATGCTAAACACACTGTGAAGTTGTAGATAAACTTGTAAACTCGGGTTAGACACATCACCATCCACTTATCACAGTACAGATGGTAGCCTAGTTGACTTATCTCCATACACTAATAAAACATTAATTTTATCTCTTTAAAAATCTGAGTGTTTTATTAAGTAGACATACATCAGTGGGAAATTTTATCTTTTGCAGTGTCTACCTGTAGACAAATGTAGTAAATTGTTTATTTAATCAATCATTCTCATAGGAGAGGAATCTAACTTGGTTAAATGTGTTCTGGTCAAAATCTATCATATTTAGAATCTTCACCTTAAGTTATACAGACATACATGATGTAAATAATTTGCCTGAGTTTTATGCTGTATAATTTTCTAGTCATGCTATTGGATCTTTAGTGAATGCGCTGCAGGGTCAGAGCTGACCAATGTTGAAATGAAGCTGAAGGCGCAAGTTCAATTGAAGAAACTCATCGCCTGCCTCCATTCAATCAGAGTCCAATACGCCTCTGATGTGAGCCAATCAGCTACGAACCGCACCTCCATGAAGCCAATCAGCATCCCACGCTCATCTTAAAAGCAACTTCAAATCCTCGTCTCAGCCTGCTAACCAGCAAGCGCAAACGGATTGCATGTTGGATTTCGAATCAGATGTCCGATTCAAGACGATAACAACTCATCCTCAAATCCTGCTGCTCTTAGGAACGCCATCTAGCCGCGCATCCATCCTATGCAATCTCTGTATTCGCTCCAGCATATCTTAACCAGCACTGACCTGGATTCGCTCTCTTAGCGAGCCTTCTTCCGCCGTGGCGTCTCATTCCGTCTCCCAACCTCTGTTTCATCAGCTCCGATTCCTGGCGTTATGAACTTGCAAATCCCCGCTTTTCACAAGCGATGTAGACGCCGTCACAACTCTGACTCAGTTCCGGTCCCGCTCTGCTTCGTAGCCGAAAGCGGCTATCATCCTGCGCAACTTTCAGCCGGATCTCCTCTCATGCCGCTCCTAGCAGCTCAAGGTAACACGTTTCCACTCATGTTTTCATTCTTATTACATGCATTTCGCTCATCATGCTCCTGAACTGTCCGTCTGTTAGGCAGAGGTATCCCATCCATTCTGTTTGTTTTCGTTTTCTTCTTCTTATGGTTTTGGCGGTTGGCTACAGGCTTGTAGTAGCATTACTGCCACCTACTGGTTGCAGTATGGTTCGTGATGGACTCCATTAATCTTCTCTTATTTCATAATTATGTCATTCTAATTCAACTCATTGTTCATATTTTCTACAGTAATTTCTTGTCCATAGTATGCTTGATTTTAAGTGTTAATTAAGTTTGTAAGTTGAAATGTTAACCTTACCATTTTTCCTCTTTGGTTTTCCCATTCCTGTGTTCTCTTACTATCTTTGATATGGCAACGTTCTTCTCGTCTCCCCTTTATCATCAACCTGCAGGCTGTATTAGCAAATGTCTCAGCATTTTAAATCTCTGATTTCGTCATTCAAAGACTTACTATTGGCAATCCGTCCGCATTAAGTACCTTCAATGTCATTCACGTTCAGTTTAACCGGACAGTAGGGTTGAGTTGTTACTTAACCCATTTTATTTCAGAAGTGCATTTTAAATCCAGCAATTTATACCAATTGTTGTGCCCTTCACGAGCTCTGCTGCTCTGGCCAGGCATTCATAAAGTATTCTGTCAAATTCTCTTCACCTACTTTCATCGGGCACTGCCACGTGCTACGTTGTGTGCCTTGTCTCGTGCCCTGTCTCGTACCCTGCTCGTACCTGTCTCATACCCCTGCCATGTGCCCTGCCATGTGCCCTGCCATGTGCCCGCCATGTGCCCTGCCATGTGCCCGTCTCCTACTCCTCATGTACTCTGTATGTGCCTGTTTTGTGTCCTTCATGTCATGAGCATTCATCTTTCATGTCCCCATGCATCAGCCCCCATGCATCAGCATCCATGCATCAGCCCCCATGCATAAGCATCCATGCATCAGCCCCCATGCATCAGCCATGCAGCAACCCCGAGCACCGGCCGAGCACCCCACCATTCATCTCACCTCATCTCACCATCCATCTCACCGTTCCCCTCACCTCACCTCACCATTCACCTCACCTTCATCTCCCATTCCACATCACTGTTTTGTAGGCCTTCGCGGCAAACGGCCCTGTTTTGTAGGCCTTCGCGGCAAACGGCCCTGTTTTGTAGGCCTTCGCGGCAAACGGCCCTGTTTTGTAGGCCTTCGCGGCAAACGGCCCTGTTTGGTAGGCCTTCGCGGCAAACGGCCCTCTCATTAAGCTACGCTGCTTCTCCTTTTCATTCTTCTCTGCCCGTCTGGAGCATGCTTTCTCTGTGGTGCCTGAATTGGCACAATGTTCAGTCATGTTACCATCTTCATCCTCTTCATTCATTCATCTTGTGGTCACTTCCTCTCCTAGATCTTCCTTTCACTATTCTCAGTTTGTCCTTTTAAATTAAACCTGTCGGCCTGCAAATCGAGTTCTAGGTATTGATCTCAACTTGGTTCCAGCATGGTTCCTGCCTGCAATAAGCTCTCGAATTCACAAGATATCAGTCTCGTCCCATATCAGTTATTTTCAACTGTCAGCTGCCCTCCTTGCTTGGTCACCTCAATCTCACAAATGCATCATTGCCAGAGTCATGCTTTATTTCCAGGCAGCTAGAGTTCGCTAAATTTGTTCTTTCCTTCTTGAACAGGATACTCTGGTTGAGAGCTGCCGTTTTGACCGTCTGGTCTGCTTCTCGCCTGATCGAAATATATTCTATAATGCCTTTCTGTCGTGGATGTGTTTAAACATTTACGGATGTTGCCATCCGTAGGTTTTGGGGGGGGTTCTCTATAATTGTTTCACAGGTTCCTGATCACTCAAATAATGGGCTCGGTCATCATCATCATCATGCCTCACACATCATTCTGAGCTTCCATTCATTTTAGCTGCCCAATGCCTCTCGGCTTTAAGGTAATCTAACTGCAAATACTGGTGGTGGATTGAAACTTTTCACATGTTCCGTCAGACCCTTCAGGTTTCACTCTTTCAAATTGAGTTTATCATTCATAATCATCACAGTTCGTAACTCTCCTATCATATAATTGATCTTTCATGCTTCTTTCACATCATCATTAATCACATGTATACTTTCATTCATATTGCCACTCATGTTGACAGTTATCCCGTCACTCATTCTGTTATGTATCCTGCAATGCACTCTCTCGTGCGTCTCGAAGAATCTGGTCCTGCGTCTCGTCATGTGTTCTTTCATGCCTGCGTCAAGCATTCTGATATGCATCCTGTTATGCATCATGTCACCTGTGTCGCATCTTGTCATGATTACTCATTTCTCTACGTGCATCATCTGCAAGACATCTTCCGCAAGAAGCATACGCAAGACATCTTCCGCAAGAAAGCGTACGCAAGAAAGCATACGCAAGAAAGCGTACGCAAGAAGCGTACCCAAGACATCTTCCGCAAGAAAGCGTACGCAAGACATCTTCCGCAAGAAAGCGTACGCAAGACATCTTCCGCAAGAAAGCGTACGCAAGAAAGCGTACGCTAGACATCTTCCGCAAGAAAGCGCACGCTAGACATCTTCCGCAAGAAAGCGCACGCTAGACATCTTCCGCAAGAAAGCGCACGCTAGACATCTTCCGCAAGAAAGCGCACGCTAGACATCTTCCGCAAGAAGCATACGCAAGACATCTTCCGCAAGAAGCATACGCAAGACATCTTCCGCAAGAAAGCGTACGCAAGAAAGCATACGCAAGAAAGCGTACGCAAGAAGCGTACCCAAGACATCTTCCGCAAGAAAGCGTACGCAAGACATCTTCCGCAAGAAAGCGTACGCAAGACATCTTCCGCAAGAAAGCGTACGCAAGACATCTTCCGCAAGAAAGCGTACGCAAGAAAGCGTACCCAAGACATCTTCCGCAAGAAAGCGTACCCAAGACATCTTCCGCAAGAAAGCATACGCAAAGAAAGCGTACCCAAGACATCTTCCGCAAGAAAGCATACGCAAGAAAGCGTACCCAAGACATCTTCTGCAAGAAAGCGTACCCAAGACATCTTCCGCAAGAAAGCGTACGCTAGAAAGCGTATGCAAGAGAGCGTAAGCAAGACATCTTCCGCAAGAGAGCGTAAGCAAGACATCTTCCGCAAGAGAGCGTAAGCAAGACATCTTCCGCAAGAGAGCGTAAGCAAGACATCTTCCGCAAGAGAGCGTAAGCAAGACATCTTCCGCAAGAGAGCGTAAGCAAGACATCTTCCGCAAGAAAGCATCTCTGCTCACATCTTCCGCAAGAAAGCATAAGCAAGACATCTTCCGCAAGAAAGCATAAGCAAGACATCTTCCGCAAGAAAGCATAAGCAAGACATCTTCCGCAAGAAAGAATCTCTGCTCACATCTTCCGCAAGAAGCATACGCAAGACATCTTCCGCAAGAAAGCATCTCTGCTCACTTCTCCTTGTTCATTTCGTTCATTTCATTCACCTAATCATCTCCCATTCAAATCACTATCCCGTCACACTGCCTTATGAGCAGGCGCTCTGACCTCGGCATTTTTTGGGGGGAACATACCTGTTCTCATACATCTACTTATGCATATTAAAGTATAATTCAGCATTAATGTTCCTGCCGAGGTCTGAGCGCCAAAGACTTAAAATATTGTATCAATAAAATCCTTCTAATTGCCATTTCTTTCTCTGTGAGTTTTTCAGATTGAAATGAAGCTGAAGGTGCAAGTTCAATTGAAGAAACTCATCGCCTGCCTCCATTCAATCAGAGTCCAATACGCCTCTGATGTGAGCCAATCAGCTACGAACCGCACCTCCATGAAGCCAATCAGCATCCCACGCTCATCTTAAAAGCAACTTCAAATCCTCGTCTCAGCCTGCTAACCAGCAAGCGCAAACGGATTGCATGTTGGATTTCGAATCAGATGTCCGATTCAACCCACCCCCAACCCCTTCTCCACCATCGTAGCTGAGTTCATCTAGCTTCCAAGATGTTCCTCCATCCTCAACCCATCAGAGTGTTTTCTCCCTTCAGTCGCCTGTTATTGGTCCGGCAGAAGACCACCATGTTGGGCCCGGTTCTGCCAGAGGTTTCTTCCCAAAGGGGAGTTTTTCCTCTCCACAGTCGCTTCAAGCTTGCTCATCATGGACAGTTCATGCAACCTGTGTTTATCAAGTTGGACATCTATCTTAAACAGATCACCATATGGACTGAACAAACTTCTTCTATCTCCACTCCACCACCAGTTTCAGACCCGGGGGGAACATACCTGTTCTCATACATCTACTTATGCATATTAAAGTATAATTCAGCATTAATGTTCCTGCCGAGGTCTGAGCGCCAAAGACTTAAAATATTGTATCAATAAAATCCTTCTAATTGCCATTTCTTTCTCTGTGAGTTTTTCAGATTGAAATAGCCCAATACATGTTCACAGTCCGTGGAACAGATAGAGGAAGTGTCCACAATCAAAGGTTTCAAGCTTCTGCATGTCTTTCAGACATAATTACAGAAAAATGTTGACTGTAACCATACTGATATTTTATTATCTGGCAAGTCTTTGAAGTTAAATATAATTATGTTATTTTCTGAGTGTGTAGGATTGAACAGCTGTGGTGTGATGTCAGAACTTGTGTGACCTCAAAATACTACAGCCCACTGCACAACCTAGAGAGTGATCACCTTCTTGATATTTCCTCCAGAGGTTAGTTTCATGATTGGGAAGAAGGGAAGGATTTGCCCTTTATCTTTTCTGGTTTGTTTTGCATATGTTATAATGCAGTGCAAACATCTTACATAGAATATTATTCAACAGTACTGACTGGAGTATCACGCTTGTAAAAGCATCAAAGACTAATGAAAAGTGTATGAACACCCCCCCCCCAAGAAAAGAAAAAGAGTTAACATTTCCTCTCCTTTGCAGAGGACCATTTTGCAATTCACGTGAGCATCCTTGCTAAATTGAAGACAGACCTGGAGGCTTTTGTGGAAGGCTGGAACAACCATCCAATTAGGATGGGGGGTTATCTAACTCAGGAGTAGCTCTGGCATACCGAAATGATGCTTTACCTGATGGATCTGTCATGATGCAGCCTGAAGGCTGCATTCTGAACATTTTCCACCCCCTTCCCCAGTGCAGCCCTGATTGGGAACACCTGGCAGGCTGCAATCATCTTGGACTCATTCCACCTGCTCATCCCACTATATATACTCACCTTAATCTCTCCCTGATAAGCGGTTCGTCTTCAGTCTTCTGACCATCATGCCTGTCTTGTTCCTGCTCGTCTCCTGGTCCTGGTCCTGGTCCTGGTCCTGTCTGCTCCGGTCTGTTCTTGTCTGCCAGTTCCTGTACCCCTGCAACCTCCGTCTGGTAAAATGACTCTGGCTTTCTTCATCCACAACCTGCTGTCTCAATAAACTTTGGAAACCAGCTCTGTGTGTGTGTGTGTGTGTGTGTGTGTGTGTGTGTGTGTGTGTGTGTGCTGTGTCCGGGATCATCCAAGACAAACTCATGACAGGATCAGCCAGAGAATCTTGAGGTTTTTGTCTCATTTAGTAAAATACCATGTTTGAGCTTTTATAATCATCAAATAATGTATTTGAAGTACAGAAAATGTTATTTACATTGCAGACCAAAAATAAAAAAAATGGCCTATACAGCTATAATATAAATTCATAAATGGCAGCTGTAATATTAAGATATATCATCATAGTAATGATAGTGACCGTATCACAGTACACAAATGGCTAATGTGATACCTGTGGGAAACACTGAGGCCTCATTTATTTCTACTTGTTAGTTTATTATCTCAAGCTACAAGGTGATGGGGTAAACACTGTTGTCTCTTAGCAGGGAGATTCATAGTTTCAGCCTCAGCTGGGAGTTTACATTGTTAGGTTACAATGTACAATGTTGCTACCCCCTTTATTTTCCTTCTACTGTCCAAATGCATGCATGTTAATTTCATTGTTATTTAAAAATTATTCCTAGCAGGGAAGGTGAGTTGTGATTTCACTCTGTGAATTGCTTAAAACCTTATTCCTGGTTGCAGCTTTGATCTGCTTGTAACCCCATCATAAAATAAATGTGTGTTCCAAACTAATGTTCATTTCCCTTGCTACAATCTTACTGTAACTCTTCCAGGGTATACTGTTGCAGACATTTCAGGGGACTTTCCTTAAACAAAAACCTTTGTGTAGAATGTGTATCATTTTAGGTCACATAACTCAACACAAGACTTATTGTAATATTTACTTGAGCAGTAACAGCTGAATTTTCTTGTTTTTGTTTTAATAAGGACATCCAAGAGCCTTACAGTGACTGGGACGTTGCTGCTGAGTGTGATGGACATGTGGATGGTGCAATAGTGGTCCCTGAATTTCCACGTCCACTCCATGAACAGCAACTGGCTGAGGTGCAGTCGCTGCTTAGAAATGAAGCTGAGAGTGATACTACAGAACTTTTTTTACTATGTTGTGAACATGTGATTACAACTTTGTCAGGTGCTAAGTGGCCTATAAATGAACAATGACATATTTGGACCCAACATAAATAAACATTGCCCATTATGGCCATGACTTAGCTTTTTTTTTTATTCAATACAAAAACAAAACTTTTTGTCAGAGGGCAATAAAAGCTGAATGGTTTGTTTTATAAATGTATTTCCAGGCCCAAATTTATACCGAAATAATTATGCTCAAAGGTAAGTACTTTAAACTGTGATGAACTGGTGATCTATCCAGAGTGTAAGCTTCTTGCCTGTAGCCTGTTGATAGACTCAGAGCAACCTAAACAAATGAATACAGTAACTTTTCTTTTTTGGTGGGTGGATGGGAGTTGATGCACAAGTAATGCACTATTTTCTGGCAGCTGATGTCTGATTCAGACAATATCCCTGGATTTATTTGGACATTTTAATTGGTTATCATCCCAGTCATGCAAGACCATAGAAAATGTTAAACCTTGGGTTCTTGGGTTCCAGGAAAATCAGAGGCACAGTTAATGCTTTAAAGAAGGTCCCTAAACATTTCCACAGGAGCTTATGATAGGCCCTTTTTGTGTATCCTACCTTGTGCATCAGATTTAATTAGAAATGCTAATTTTTAGAGATAGATAGAATGTTATTTGAATTACCATGGAAAATAAGCAATAGTAGTTTTGTGTATGGCTCACAGTTCACAACGTTGCTCCCCATTGTGCTAAAATAAATGGAACATGTAATAGGTTGATGAAGTTGTTCTTTTTAAACTTACGAGTTAATGTAATCATTTAAATCTAACCCTTAGGTACTATTAATGTGTCTTCACATTAGTTTATTTTATTTTTAACTTTTATAGAGTGGGGATTACAGTGTTGTCACAGTTTTTTGTAAATTAATAAAAACAAATACACAGTAGCCTGGCAAGAAAATTTATTTATAAAGCCCAATTCATACACTGGCTTATTCATACTGCAATCATTGAAGGTTTGGATGCACTTTTCAGTTGAATCCAAGATAAAGTGCACCAAAAGCTTTACTGATTCTGTATTTAAATAATTTTGATTCAGAGGGGAAAAAATTAAATAACTAGGTGACTCCTATTTGAATTGTGCTTATTGCTGAAGGAGTAGAGACTTGTGAACCCTTATAGTCTTATTGATTATTTAATTGTTAACATAACGGATCTGGATGCTCATTTCGGAGATAGACTTACCACTCAGTAAAACTAGGTGGTTGCCTAAGAGCTCCAAGTTCCTGGGGACTGCATAAAACTCCTTTTATATAATTGTGTTCTATATAGATATTATTTTTAGCACATATTATGTTTTTAAGAAAATTCCTTTTGCTAAAATCCCTTAAGAGCTGGTTATTGTAATATGTGTCCTGGGATCCACCCTTGAGTTTCCACTACATTGGATCAGTCCATCTTACTGCGCAAATCAGCAGGACTCAGAAGACAGCACAACATATAAAAAACAGAAAAGCAGAGCGGACTAGTGTTATGTCCGAACCCTCTATGGGAGCTTCCACCTGGTTTGCATCATGATGAGAAAATAATCTTGTCCTTAATTCCACATTATAGAAATAAGATATAGTTATAGAGTTTGATCAATTCATTTAATTTAATTTAATTTAGGTGAACTACTTAAAAGGTCCTTCAGATCAAAACATTGTTTCAAATTCCTGCAGCCGGTTCAATTCTACAAAAAGACAGAAAGTGTTGCAAAATATAACAAACGGATGCCAATAATATATAGTACTAGTGAGTGTAAAAGTCAGACACATTTTTTTATATTTAACATGCAGCTCTAAGAAAAAAATATCACAAGCAATCACAAATGTACCATTATTTAGTTAGCTGTTTTATCTTCCTGTATATGTAATATAAAGTAATAACAAAGTATTAACATTTATGGATGGCGAGCTGTGAGTCAAAAGCTTCCTGACACTACTTCCTGTGTGATCATGTCTGCAAGGCCCAATCAGGAGGAGGCTTACAGAAGAGGTTTGTCTCCGCCCAACCTGTCAAAACACATTTTTCTTCGCGCGAGGAGAAAATCAGTCCGAGCACAGAGACTGCTCCGATAATTTCTGTCACCAGTCTTAATTCAGTTCACCTGCCAGCATTCTTCCACCCTGTCACTCCCCTTCTCCAGTCACCATCGTATCAGCTTCAGTTTACTCCCAAGCACTTTCCTGTTCCTGATTAGCTCCACCCATGCCAGTAATTAGTTTCACTCCATTCACCTGATCACTCCCTTACTTATACCTGCCTCTGCCCCCTGCAATCTGCCACATCACTGTTTTTTTCTGTGCCAAGTGGTCTAGTCCAGCTTTCTATGTTATCTGTTTGCCCGTTGATGTGACCGTATTTGCCGCTGGATATCTGAGTTAGCCTGTCACCTTTTTTTTTGTATATAGTTTTGTCTGTGACTGCTTTTTGTTATTTTTGGTTATTGGATGCAGTCTCCCCATTTTTGGCTTGATGCCCGTTTTGGTTTTTGCATTTTGTTAATAAATTATCTTTTACCTAACCTCTGCTTGTCTGGTTGAATACTGGGTCCTTCTGTCCCTGATCATGACACAACTTGGTTCCCCTATACATTTCCCTGCCTTGGTCCAGCCTGGAACCTTCTCAAGGCAATTGTTTCTGCCCAGGCCTCTTTTAGGTGACGGACATGGACACAAGGACAAGGTAAGTACCACACAAAACATATTTCACTAAAACACTTTAAGATGCCGCCTCAACAATAGAGGCGCGGAACATGGTCCATTCAGACATGGTCCATTGGTCCATTGCGGTCCATAGGTGGCTCGGGCATCTGGTTAGGATGCCTCCCGGATGCCTCTCTGGTGAGGTGTTCCGGGCACGTTCCACCGGGAGGAGGCCCAGGGGAAGACCCAGGACACGCTGGAGGGACTATGTCTCCCGGCTGGCCTGGGAACGCCTTGGGATTCCCCCAGAGGAGCTGGCCCAAGTGGCTGGGGAGAGGGAAGTCTGGGCCTCCCTACTAAAGCTGCTACCCCCGCAACCTGACCTCGGATAAGCGGAAGAGGATGGATGGATGGCACTTTAAGATGCAACAAAACACAAACACTAAGGACAAAATTGCAACATTGCACAAAAATTGACTTTGTTGATATTCTAATTTCTGTCACCTTTCTTCTCCGGGGCCCAACCACTCTATTAAAGAAGTGCAGTGCCACTGGATCTAAAACCAGGAAAAAGGAAAGAATCAATGATCAACTGTGTGCATTCATTTCTGAAATGTGCAAATATGCTTCCTTAAAGTGCTGTATGCTATCTAAAGTGCTAAATATTTAAGCTAAAGTGCTCAAGTGAAAAGTTAAGTGTTCTTTCTTAGATGTAACAAACAACTGTTTGTTACATATTGATTTTAAGTTGTGGCTTTCAGACAATTTTCTTAATTTGAATGAAGGTAAAACACAATGTATTATTTTCAGTACTCCAGGCATGCAGAATGGTCCAGCTTTGAGTTTGGGAGCTTTGGCATCTTACATTAGATAGGCTGTCAAAAACTTGTGGGATTCTTTTGATTGCAGCATGAAATTTGATAAGCACATCAGTAATATTGTTAAAATGAGCTTTTTCCTGCTTTGCTGGCTAAAGTTAGCAGACAAAGCTGTTTTCTGAGCAGGCACGACCTAGAAAAGGCCATTCATGCGTTTATTAGTTCAAGGTTGGACTACTGTAATGCTCTTTATGTTGGTCTGAATCAGACACACATCTCACGCCATTAACTTGTGCAACCTGCTGCCGCTCGCTTTTTAACAAATACATCTAGACGTGCACACACACCACTCCCATTCTCTACACCCGGCATTGGCTCCTGGTGCGTTTTAGAATAGATTTTAAGATTTTATTGTTTGCTTTTAAAGCTTTAAATGGTCTCGCCCCAGAGTATTTGTCCGAAATTTTAACTTTGCAGGAGCAAAGCCGGTCATTGCGGTCTTCAAATCAGTTGGTTTTAGAAGTCCCAAGGTCAAGGTATAAACAGTGGGATGATCAGGCTTTTGCAGTTGCTGCCCCAAGACTCTGGAACAAGTTACCCCCGGATATTCACACTGTTACAGATATTGCTCTTTTTAGGTCCAAACTCAAGACATATCTGTTCTGGCTTTCAGGCTGGCTTTTAATACGTAGCAGTGGTGTGACAATTTGATTATTTTGTTTCTTTGTAACCTTTTTGATTTTGTTTTCTATGTTCTTTTTTCTATTGTATGTTGTGATTTTACTCATTTTGTTAAGCACTTTGGACACCTGCTGATTGTTGTAAAGTGCTATATAAATACATTTTGAATGATTGATTAATTTCAGAAGCTGAAGAAGGACAGTCTTTAGACACAAGTTGAAGATCCAAAATGGTGAGGCTGATAACGGAAACCTGGGAGCTCAGAGAAATACAATTTAGTACCAGGAGCCAAACACTGCAAAGATGGAAATATTCCATACAGTGCGGAGATTCAATTGGTTGGATTACCAACAGTTGAAGACCATCTGGCAGCAAAGGATCACTCTGAAGCTCCTTAAAAATGCCACACAGCAAAAACAGACCTTAAAACAAGTAAAATGTTTTTAAAATTTGAATTTTTGTCGTTGAATTGAGCAGGTAAATTATATTATCTGCCAATGGATTGAGTATTTTGAACCCTAAAATAAGATAATTAGACATCCTTCACTTGAAATAAGACGATGGAGATGAGTTGTTCCTGTTTTAAGTGCAAAAATTATATTCCGTTGGCAGATCATCTTATTTACCTGCTCAAATCAAGGACAAATACATTCATTTTAAGAAAATTGTACTTATTTTTAGTTCAGTTTTTGCAGTGCACCACCTGATGAGTGGATGGAACACAGGTGAGACACTCTGCACCACATAACCATGCCTTCCAGCCGAGCTCCCTTATGACAACAACTCACCTCTGTGGTGAAAATAAATGCTAAAACCCCCAAACCCTGGCAGGTATGTCTCTACTAGAAAATTGTTGCTCATTCTTGCAAAATAGCACAAGCTCATTTAGATTTAATGGAGAGTATGCATGTACATCTAATTCCAAGAATTGCCACTGATTGTTGGTTGGGTT
Organism: Fundulus heteroclitus; assembly: GCF_011125445.2. Taxonomy (NCBI): domain Eukaryota; kingdom Metazoa; phylum Chordata; class Actinopteri; order Cyprinodontiformes; family Fundulidae; genus Fundulus; species Fundulus heteroclitus. The sequence goes on from NW_023396771.1 coordinate 81,003, forward strand.
TAAATCCGGACTTTGACTTGACCATTATAGTACATGAACATCCTGTGATGTTAACCGTTACATTGTATCTCTGGCTGTATATGTTTGAGCTTGCTGTCCCACTGCAAGGTTAGTAGTATCCTCTAATATACTAAATCAGACTCTGATTTAGTAGATTAGAAGAGTTGGGGAGTTTGTCCTGCAACTGGCGGGTTGCCAGTTCGATACCCAACCGTCTCAGCCGTTGTATCCTTGGGAAAGACACTTAAACCAAATTGCCCGCTGACAGTGGTCAGAGGGCCCAGTGGGCCCGATGTATGGCAGCCTCGCCTCTGTTAGTCTGCCCCAGGGCACATGTGGCTACTTTCATAGCTCACCACCATTAGGGTGTGAATGTGTGTGTGAATGACTGACTGTAGTGTAAAGTGCTTTGGGGTCATCGGACTAGTTAAAGCACAATCCACATACAAGCCATTTATCATTTACTCTTTTAGCCGTCAACATTTTTTTTCTCAGTCTTGTCCTGTATTTGGCTTCATACATTTTGCTGAAGCAAAAGAGACAATCAAGGATAACTCTAAACACATAGAGGGCATCAAACAATTGAGTTCATCTGTGCTGATCTAAAGGATATGAAAACCAAAGTGGTTTATTGCGAAAAACAATCTAATGATATTTGTAAAATCTGTGATGTGCATGAATATCGCATTTCCCAGTTGGAGGGATATTCTCGCAGCCAAGCTGATGTAATAAACGGAGTCCACACAAATGTAGTGCCATTGAACCATGATGACAAAATAAAATCAGATTGGGAGCAACATGAGTTTGGACCGTCACAGGCACAAAGGACCTCCCCTCTCAGCAGGAGTTCTCTGTTGCCATAAAACTTTCCTCCACAGGACAAAGCTCAGTCTGCTTCTTCTTCCTGGAGCCCTTGAGGGGGCTGCCACCCCTTCTTCACCTTCCTTTCTTGCCTGAGACAAAGGAAGAGGGAGACGGGCCTGAACCATGAGGGCTGACGGGCCCAAAAGACAGGAACCAGCACCTGGGAGAGATCCCTCTTCGCCCAGGGGACATGACCGGGAAATCAGAGTTAAGTCTGCTGTCTTAACCTCAGCGTCAGGCGCAGGAGGGAAGGATCCTGCCATGCAGAAACAGCTTTGTTTATTTCTCCTCGGCCTTTACAGGAAAGCAGACTCCAGACGGAGCTGAAAAACCGGCAAGGAGCCACTTCCCCCTGCTGAGAGGAAAACCTGCTGAAATCGTGACTGCAACCACCAATCATGCTAGCATCCTGTTCCATAGCATTGCTGATATGGTTCAAATGTGTTTTATGGTTATAACAAATGTTATCATCCACAGGGGTTTCATACATTGATGGGATATTAATGTTTATGTTATCCGGCCACTCATTATGACTAAAATAAGAGCCGAAGCTTTTAAAGTCAGAGCCGAAAATCCGCTAGTCAAAATGCTATTTAGCTCCTGGTTACATCCGGTTCCGAACTTTCAAAAGGAGCTTGTTTTAAAGCATAAAGCTTGTTTGCTTCGCTCCACTGTCATTGGATAACGCTATAAGCCTTATTCCCGCATTAATATTGAATATTAATGTCGATTTAAAGGCGTTTTGGATACCTCTAGGAGTAAACGATTTTAGCGACTGATCGCTACAGCGACCCCTAGCGCCCGGAGGTAGAATCGCATAAACAAAGGCAAGCGATCCTAAAAGGGAATGATTTTAATGAGCAAATCATTCCTCAAAATGTTATTTCCTCAATTAATGTTTTTTGTAGGTCAGGATTTGCATTGTGAATGGGTTGGAACACATACCAAATGTTCCTTAGCTTAGCTTCTTTTATCTTCATTTTGCTTAGTGTCATGATGCTGCCTGATGGGTGCACTCTGGACATTTCCTGCTTCTTCCTTTCCCAGTGCAGCCCTGGTTAGGATCACCTGTCAGGCTGCAATCAACTAGTGACTGGCTCCACCTGTTCACACCGCTTTATATACTCACCTCAGTCTGTTTGTCATCACCGGCTCGTCTTTAGTCTTCAAAACATCACGCCTGTCCAGTTCCTGTCCGTCTCCAGATCCTGCTCTGTCTGCTCCGGTCCGTTCCCGTCAGCCAGCTACTGCACCCTTCAACCCCGTCTGGTAAACTGACTCTGGCTTTCATCATTCACTACCCGCTGTTGCAATAAACTCTTGAAACCAGCTCTGTGTGTGTGTGCTGTGTCCGGGTTCATCCAAGACAAATCATGACGGTACAAGCCGGCCAAAGGATGAACCCGGGCACACACAGAGCTTGGTGCAAAAGCTGGCAGGATTCTGCTCTGCTTCCCCAGTCTGAGGTCTCCGCTGGTTTGTCTCGCCGGGATCGCTGTCCGCAATGCCCAGCCTCTGGTTCGTCTCGCCGGGAATGCTGTCCGCGATGCTCTGCCTCTGGTTCATCTCGCCGGGATCGCTGTCCGTGATGCCCTACCTCTGGTTTGTCTCACCCGGATCACTGTCCGCAATGCTCTGCCTCTGGTTCATCCCGCCGGGATCGCTGTCCGCGATGATCTTCCTCTGGTTCATCCCGCCGGGATCGCTATCTGCGATGCTCTGCCTCTGGTTCATCTCGCCGGGATCGCTGTCCGCGATGCCCCACCTCTGGTTCGTCTCTCCGGGAATGCCGTCCTCAACGCCCGCCTCTGGTGCGTCTGGGTCCGGTGTCTGGGTCCGACCAATGACATCATTTGTTGACAAGCGTTAATCTGTTGACATTGCAACAAGTTACTTCCTGATTGCAAACCCGTTTTCTCAAACACAAATAGACAGATTAAACATGGCTAAAAAGTGTGTGGCTGATGGTTGGTCAAATACCAACAAGGATAATGTCTCCTTACACACATTTCCGAACCCGAAAAGTCCCAGAGGTGAGAAAATCCTCGCTGAATGGAATTGCCAAGTATCCAGTAGCCTCTAAACTTTTGTTTCAGATGCAGCGTTGCCTCACGAGTCCTGAGCAGAGTATTTCTCCCACTCTAGCCGTGACAATCGCTGAGCGGCCTGAGCCCAGAGAAGCTCTCTGATGTCTCCTTCTCTCCTCCTCACTCATCACGCAGTGGGAGTGGAGAAATCTGGCTGTCGTTGTGAAGCAACATGTTATCCACACTACCTCTCAGCACGGCCCTGCTACCCCGCAGAACCCTGAGGTGTTTAAAGCCGCAGTGGGGATGGACTCATAGCCCTCTCAGTTCGGAACGATTGGGCTTTGACGAGTTGTTTCCTTGTTTACATCCAAACTATCAGCCAGAACCGCGATTATAAGCCCTGATTTAAGTTATACACCAGCAACCCACTTCGTTTATTCTCCTAAAATGTTTTTCTCAGACTTACCCAAATCGTAACAGACACTTGCGCTGTCTTTCGTGTTAAAATCATCACTTTGTGAATCCGCATTTGAACTTGTCGTTGTGTACTCCATTGTACTCTCTGTTGCGTAGCCTGAGCTACATCAACAAATTACGTTTTTTAAAATATGGTCACTAATGCATGTATTTCCGAGTTGGTCAATCTCAGAATCTAGAAGTACTTTAACAGACAGAGAGTTATTTATTAAACATTAAATAACTTTAAACAGTGTATAATTGCACAACACAACAAACCATAATTAAACAAGAGGGAAAGTAAAAACTTTGAACAATATGTACTAAAAAAGTAGTAGTATTCAATACAACAATGATTTCAGACAGCGGAGCCACCAGCGCAGCGATCAGACGATAACTGATCTGTACAATGAAAATAGCTGCATGAGCTGGAATGCTGTAGAGAGGAAAAGCAATAATATTTATACAATAATGACCATCTGCCCTATTTACAAGGGGGCAAATATAATTCAAGTCACTTCAGCACGATCTCTCCTCTGCTGCAGCGCTGCAGCACGGCTTTGCCAGCGATTGCGATTTCCAGCGCAAAGCCGATTTTGTGCTGGAAATGGGTTTCCAGCTCGCAAAATCAAGCAAGACGGAAAACTACAAATCGCCTCCAAAGCTTCCTCTGTTTGGTGGATATTGGTATGCTGATGACCGTCAGAGACTGCACAGTCCAGCAGGGTTGAAAAATTAGTGCGTATGAGCTGATGGCTTTCATTGCAGTTCTGTTTATGAAGGCAGCACATGGGAGTGTTGATACAGATTGGGCCCTGGCCGCACGTTTATCAGACATTACAGTTTCCAGCATTAGCCTGGGCCTTTTGCCGGAGATTATGGAATATCTGCGATAATACGTGGCAGAAATAAGAAAAACAAAAGGATAAACAGGAACAAATACTTAAAAGTCATAACCTGTCAGATGCAACCTGTCACAGAGACATCAGCAACCAATAAGTCATATAAACTGGGTTTATTAAATATTAGATCTCTCAGGAAAATTCCTTTTAATTAATGACTTCATTATTGACAATAATCTTGATGTAATGTTTTTAACAGAAACATGGCTGCATGAATTTAGTGAAGCAGCTATACTGATGGAGTCGACACCTCCAAACTACAATTTCCTTTGTGAGAGCAGACAGCAAAAGAAAGGTGGAGGAGTGGCAACATTGTTTAATGATTCACTTAAGTGTAAAAAGGTGTTTTTGGGAAAATTTGACTCTTTTGAACATTTGGCTCTCCAGGTAAAGGGGCCGGTACGAACTATTTTTCTAAATGTGTACAGGCCTCCTAAGTCCACATCAAACTTTTTTGAGGATTTTAGTGACCTCTTGTCTGTGATATGTGTTGACTATGACTGTTTAATTATTGTGGGAGACTTCAACTTTCACGTTGACAACCCTGAAGACAGAAGTGCAAAAGAACTGTGTGACACACTTAGAAACTTTGGTTTAACTTAACATGTTAAACAGCCAACACACAAACAGGGACACATATTAGACTTAATCATCACTAAAGGTCTAAAGATTTCTAACGTCAGAATTCGGCGGGAGCTACCAGCAACAGCAAAAGAAACTTCAGGACGCCAGCTGTACTCTACACAGCTGTTCACATCTGGAAGTGCCTTACTGACAAAAAAGAAGAAATCTGTTTGTCTGCGGAGCACCATGCAGCCAGCCCTGGTCCTCCTCTCACCCAGCATGGAGGCCTCATCATCAGCCAGCCCTGGTCCTCCTCTCACCCAGCATGGAAGCCTCATCATTAGCCTGCCCTGGTCCTACACATCAGCCAGCCCTGGTTCTCCGGGGGCACAGACTGGTCCTCCTCACACCCAGGATGGAGGCCTCATCATTAGGCTGGTCATATCACAGGTTATTTGCATTACAATAGGGACAGTTAGCAAGGGAGAGTGAATACACAAACTTGAAGAAGGGACGGGGGCTTGCAGGAAAACTGAAATTCCCTGGGACTTCTAGTGTTAAGTAAAGCAAATTTAAGATATACTGGACAGATGCTTGAAAAAAGAAGATGATTAGGTCAGTCACTTCATCTGGATGGCATTAAATTGGTCTCAGATAATAATGTAAAAAGTGTTATTTTTGATCAGGACATGTCATTTAAATCACATATTTAAACAGATTACAAGAATTTCAACGACAAAATGAGGCTATAAAGGAGGACACAGACACAAAAACTGAACCGTAAACATTGGAAAAAACTTTGCCTAATCTGATGTGTCTCAATTTCAGCTGCGACATTCTAGGCACACAAGTTAAATTGTGCAATTCCTGCCGAGCAGGAAGAAGTCCTGCTCGAGAGGAAGAAGCCTTCCCATCGAACTGTTAATGCAACTCAGAGCAGATTACCTTACCTGCTTCAAACAGGCAAGCCTCTGTGCCTCATTGACAGGTAAGCGGTGGGTGAATGCTGGAGAAGAAAAGGCTTTAAAGGCATACTATGCAACATTTTTCAGTTAATTAATGTGTTCCATACCGTTTTGGATGATTAAATGAGTCATTTCAGGTCAAACAAAGGTTTTCTCGGCCGCCCTGGTGGTCTGTGGGGGAAATACCGCACTTGCAATTGCAAGAACCCTCGGCCGCACACACAGGCTCAGAAGTCTCGTGCAACACTGCGAGAGTCGGTCTTGCTTTACGGCGAGAACTCCATGTGTTTTTGCCCTGCCATTCATTATATGCACGCGCGAAAGCAACAACAAAGAACCGCGTGTTAACGTCAAATAAACATGCAAGCATATCGAGTTTTATTATTATTATTATTGACGCTTCCGCGGCGAGGCGGCGGCCGCGGCTTGTCGAGGCGGCGGCTGGGGCTTGGCGAGGCGGTGGCGGTAGCGTCTCGCCAACATAAAATAATAATTATAATAATAATAATAATAATAATAATAATAATAATAATAATAAAACTGGCGAGGCGGCCGCGGCTTGGCGAGGTGGCGGCGGCGGCGTTAGCGTCTCGCCAACATAAAAAAAAAAAAATAATAATAATAATGATAAAACTGGCGAGGCGGCGGTTGGGCCTCGCCAAGATAGCGCTGCGGGAAGCTTGATGTTCATACTTTCACTGTGTTAGTCATTGTTTGTACTGCCGTTTTTTCCACTTTTCGTTGCGTTCGCCTGTCTGCTAAGCTCAAAACAACCGCGCCTGGCTTGACGGAGAAACCAGAACAGCTGAGCATCTTTACGACAGTGCACTTTTACTTTCGCCCTCTGGGGGGAGCCTCGCTGGAAAATCAACCCCGGTTGCATAGTATACCTTTAAGTGCCAACTAGCTTAACAAACATGCTACTATCCCTCACACCATGCCACTGGCAGAAAGTGTGGGACATGAAGAAATTTGTCACAAGAAATGTACGTGCTTGGTATGCCTGACTGGAAAGGATAAAAGATCAGTAGGCAGTCCACACGGTTCATGGTATGTGCACAGTACACTTGAGCATACCTAGCTTCAGAAACAATAAAAAGGGGGCTTTCAAATTTTCAGGAGTGCACAGTTTTTAAGCAAACATTTTTTTTCAGTGCTGCAAAAAAGTGATGTCAATTGGGCTTCTTTTGAACATGGGCAGGAAAAAATGCTTTTGGTGGATTGTTGAATTCGGGCTGTAATTCACAACATTTATAAAGTTTTTAGAAAGATTTACTAGGAAAATTATATCAAAATAGTTGTCATTGTGTGGCAGAAAAGTAAAAACTTCTACATTTAAATAAAAAAGGTGTCTCCTTGCACTTATTCTATTAGTTAATTTATTCTGACATGTTTAGAATCTTTCAAACCTTATAACGTTAATGATTAATAATCTCTAGTTAATCTAGTGTCACTATGAAGTGGTCGACTTCAAATGTAAATGTCCTAAATGAGTTGAGATCTATTATTATACCTACAATGTCTTAAGTTAGATTTACAACTCATGTTGCGAGGCTGCTGGTAAAACATTTTGTTGTTGCTATGACAATGTGATTGGGAGATTGATCTTGTGTGTGCAGGTTATTTGATTGCCTGACTGCACATTTTGTGGGCAGCCTTTGTGTGATGTTTTCTCTATACTTCAGTGCAATTGTGTGCTACTGGTGTGTTTTTTGTGATGTGTGTAATACTTTTATACTTTTAACATGTATTCAAGACAGGCTGGAATTTGTGCTGCATTATTTTTCTTAGCTGATTTCTTAGACACACTGATTGACATACGCATGGCTGTCAGGCTGAACGACTGAAATAAATATCCATACTAGGAGAGGTTACTACAGTAACTACTGTTGGCCAATAACCAGTCTCTCCACCACATGGAAGCTCCTGTCAGGAGCTAAGATAAGTGGGCACATGGATCAACACACCAGAGGAGCCAAACACCAGCTACTGGTTAACAGAACAGTCACCCTAAACTGCAAAAGCAGACAAACAAATATGTACACTGCCTGGATTGATTACAAGAAAGCGTATGATTCAATGCCATACACATGGATGCTGGAATGCCTGAAGTCGTACAAGGTCAACAGCATTCAGAGCCTTCATTGCAAACTCCATGCTAGGGAAAACCACTCCCGAGGCCAACTTCAAGCCAATTGCGCAAATCTCTCTCAAATGTGGAATATACCAAAGAGATACTGGAGACAGGTAGGCAAAAAGAAGTAGGAATAACAGTCGTGTACCAAAGAAAATGATGGAAGCCAGGCAGCCTTAAGGTCCTCAATCTCCTTTTTCTTTTCTTTAATCCAAAGTGAAAGTGCAAAAATTACAAAGTGCATAGAGGGATAGCAGCAACAGTTTCCTAGTAGCAGCAGAACATCTCAATGAATTAACTGGATGAATTTTAAAGGGTTCAAACCTAACTAGGTAAAACCATTAAAACCACTAGGGATGTACAATGACATTAGCTCTATTACAACCAATGTAAAACCCCTGTTGTGTTTGTGGTGCTGGGCCCAAAATGCAGAAAACCAGATATGGGGAAAGGAGCAAACGACAGTTTATTAGGTGCTGAGGAAAATAGGGAGAGGTGGCGTCTCTGGATGCAGGGGCAGGTTGTGGAGGCAGGCAAGCTCACGGGAGTAGCAGCTAGAAATGAGGGAGGTGGGTGGTGTGGCATGGAGCTGGATCCAAGGGAAACAGAGCACAGGTTAGGTTGCTGTGTAAAATCCCATGGCTGAGACCACTTCAGCGTAGCTGGCTGCCGGCGGAGCGCGCGGGCTCGCCCCGCGGCTCCTTGGGGCTTCGGCATAGCGGTGGCTGGGGGATTTCCTCGGGGTCGTCTTTCCTCTTTCCTTGGAGAGGGTTGCAGATTTCCTGTGTTGGCCCCTCTTGAGCGCCCTGCTTTGGGGGCTCCTTTGGGAGTCCGGGGTTATGGGTCCCCTGGCGCCTGCCTCGGTACTCAGGGAAGGCAGGCCTTTGGTTCTTTACAACCACTATTGAGCAATTTCCTTCTGGATACATTTCACATACACAAGTCAGAATCAGAATCAAGTTTAATCGCCAAGTAGGTTTGCACATACAAGGAATTTGACTTGGTGTTGATGGTGCAGACAAAATAAGAACACGATAAAATAAAATAAAATTGAATAAAATGGATATATATACAGAAGTTATATACACTCAGTAAACTATGCATTAATGTAACGCAGAAGCTTGTAGACCTGAACGGGGGAGAGACAGTGTCCAGTGTCACAGGCCTTGGCCTTGATCAGAAGGGTGGTAGCAGATGGGAAAAAGCTGTTCTTGTGGCGTGAGGTTTTGGTCCTGATGGACCGCAGCCTCCTGCCAGAGGGAAGTGTCTGAAATAGTCTATGACTGGGGTGCGAGGGATCAGCCACAATCTTCCCTGCACACCATAGAGTCTTGGAGGTGTACAGGTCCTGGAGAGATGGAAGATTGCAGCTAATCACCTTCTCTGCAGACCTGATGACACGCTGCAGTCTGCCCTTGTCCTTAGCGGTGGCACCAGCGTACCAGATGGTGATGGAGGAGGTGAGGATGGACTCAATGATGGAAGAGTAGAACTGCACCATCATTGTCCTTGGCAGGTTGAATTTCTTCAGCTACCGCAGGAAGTACATCCTCTGCTGGGCTTTTTTGGTGAGGGGATTGATGTTCAGCTCCCACTTTAGGTCTTGGGAGATGATAGTTCCCAGGAAGTGGAAAGACTCCACAGTGTCGATGTTGGAGTCGCAGAGGGTGATGGGGGTAGCTGGGGCTGAGTTCTTCCTGAAGTCCACAACCATCTCCACTGTTTTTACAGCGTTGAGCTCCAGGTTGTTCTCCCTGCGCCAGGTCACCAGATGGTCAGCCTCCCACCTGTAGGCGGACTTGTCACCATCAGAGATAAGTCCAATGAGAGTGGTGTCGTCCGCGAACTTCAGGAGCTTGACAGACTGATGACTGGCGGTGCAGCTGTTGGTGTATAGGGAGAAGAGCAGAGGAGAAAGAACACAGCCCTGGGGGGAACCAGTGCTGATGAGCTATGAGTCAGAGTCATGTTTTCCCAGCTTCACGTGCTGCTTCCTGTCAGACAGGAAGTCTGTGATCCACCCGCAGATGGAGTCAGGTACATTCAGCTGGGAGAGCTTCTCCTGAAGCAGAGCTGGGATGATTGTATTGAAGGCAGAGCTGAAATCCACAAACAGGATTCTGGCGTAGGTTCCTGCAGTGTCCAGGTGCTGGAGGATGTGGTGAAAGCCCAGGTTGACACAGTCGTCTGCAGACCTGTTGGCTCTGTAGGCAAACTGTAGGGGGTCCAGTAGGGGATCGGTGATTTCTTTAAGGTGTGAACGCACAAGGCACTCAAAGGACTTCATAACCACACAGGTCAGAGTGACGGGTCTAAAGTCATTAAGTCCTGTAGTCCTTGGCTTCTTGGGAACTGGGATAATGTCCACCATTATCTATTTGAAGCAGGCTGGCAAGTGACATGTCACCAGTGAGGTGTTAAAAATGTCTGTGAACACTGGAGACAGCTAATCAGCACAGTGCTTCAAGGTAGGTGGAGAGACAGAGTCTGGTCCAGCAGCTTTCTGGGGGTTCTGTCTTCTGAAGAGTTTGTTAATGTCTCTTTTGTGTATGGAAAGAGTTGTCAGTGAGGAGGAGGTGGAGGGGATCTGTTGGGTGATGTCAAGAGGGGTGATTGCAGGACTGTCCCTTTGTCTTTCGAAATGACAGTAGAAGTTGTTCAGGTCGTTTGCTAACTGTCGGCCATTCATGGAGTGGGGGGCTTTAGGCTTGTAATTTCTTATTTGCCTGAGCCCTTTCCAGACAGAAGCAGTGTCGTTGGCTGAAAACAGTTTTTTCAGCTTCTCAGAGTACAGTCATTTAGCGTCTTTCACCGCCTTGCTAAACGTGTATTTTGCATCTCTGAATCTGCATTTATCCCTACTTTTGAAAGCATTATCTTTCTCCTGCCTTAGCCTTCTGAGTGTTGCTGTGAACCAGGGTTTATCATTGTTGTAACTCACCCTGATCCGTGATGGAAGACAGCAGTCCTCACAGAAGCTGATTTATGATGTCACGGCCTCTATGAACTCATCCAGACTGTTGGTAGCAGCCCTGAAAACATCCCAGTCAGTAGAATCTAAACATGCCTGAAGATCCTCCACAGCCTCACTGGTCCACTTCTTTGATGTCCTAACTACAGGTTTGCTGAGCTTTAGTTTCTGCCTGTAAGCAGGAATCAGGTGAACCATGATGTGGTCAGACTGGCCCAGTGCAGCACGGGGGATGGCGTGATAAGCATCTCTGACTGTGGTTTAGCAGTGATCCAGAATGCTCTCCTCTCTGGTTGGGCATTTAATAAACTGTTTAAATTTAGGAAGTTCATGAGTGAGGTTTCCTTTGTTAAAGTCACCAAGGACAATAACTAAGGAGTCCGGATGTCTCTGCTCCACATTCAGTATCTGGTCTGTGAGTGTGCGCTGTGCGACCTGCACGTTTGCGTTCGGCGTGATGTATACACTGACCAGAATGAATGAAGCAAACTCGCAGGGTGAATAAAAGCGCTTACAATTTATGATGAAGGATTCCAAGTCAGGAGAACAGTGCTGCTGGATCACTGACACATCGTTGCTTCAGCCGTTGTTGGTGTAAAAACAGATCCCACCACCTTTCGCTTTGCCGGAAAGATGTGTGTCGCGGTCAGCTCTGTGAAGTTGGAAACCGTCCAGCTGCAGCGCGGAGTGCGGAATTAATCCACACAGCCATGTCTCCGTGAAGCAAAAAACAGTACATGAAGAGAAGTCCCTGTTTTTTCCCAGCATCAGTTTCAGTTTGTCCAGTTTGTTGGGCAGGGAACGCACGTTGGAAAGGGTTATGCCCGGTAGCGATGAGCGGAGTCCGCGCTGGCGGTGACGCACCAGCGTGCTTCCCTCTCCTCCGGCGTTTCGCTGCGTGAGCAAAGGTGAGTGCACCTTTGACCAGAATGTCCAAAATTTCCTGCATAGGGAGAAGAAAAGTAGGGAATAAATCCTCTGGTGATGTAGCTCTGATGTTCATGAGTTCTTCTCTGGTGAAAGAGCTCCAGGTATCATCGCAAAAACCAGAGTTAAATAGTAAAACAAAGCAAAAAAACAACTCACTAACGAGTCACCTGTGGGGCCCGTTTAGCTAACGGCCCCCCTTCTCGTCTCACCCGGTCGAAGATTTGGCACAGAGAGAAAAAAGGCAGTGAATTCAGAGGCAAAAACAAAAGTTAAACATATATTTATTACAATTTGGAATTCCAAAGTGGGAGACACTTACACGTTTATCACAGCATCGCAGTGTTGTAGTACTCGAGTCCGAGACTCGAACTCGAGTCCGAGTCATTAGCTAAATTTAGAGACTCGTGACTTGACTTGGACTTGAGCATTGATGACTCGAACTTGGACTCGGACTCCCACATTTAGATCATTCTGACTCGGAAATTGAGAAAAAGACTTGACTTTTTTTATATCATTAGGCTATAAATTTAATATGTCATTAGAATATTATTTGGTGTATGATTTTAATATCTAAATGGCGTACCGCGCACGTGACGTCACCATCTCATGAGCAATGCCCCTTGCCGCTAAGGTTGGGCAAACAGTGTAAGAGCGCACGTAGCAACCAGCCATTACACATGTGTAGCCGGGGCATTCTGTCCCAGAAGCATAGTGCTGCACACTCTCCCTCCTGCCATATATGGAGGACACTGGGATTGTGCGCAGCTGGGAGTTAATGAGAGGCAATCAGCCTTTCCAGTTAAAAGGGGGCAAAAGGGGTAAGGAAAGCACATTCGAGGCAGAGGATTCCTGTAAGGTATGGCAATCATTGAGCGTGAGATTGCTGCAAAAATGATTTGGTTAATCCCTCTGTTTGATTATTTTAGGCAACCCTTTTTGTAGGCAAACACAAAGAACTGTGGACTGGTTTTTCCAGACTAGAGGTAAACTGACAGTTGCAGGCTATCTGGATGTTTAAAGTGCTGTTTTTAACATGATTTCTTTTGTGTGCAGGCTGACCTGTTACTGTTTCAGTTGGAATTTTAGTTCTGTTTTGCTGTTTCTTTGGTTGTTGTCCGGGTTCGACCCATCGGGGGCCCTATGCTGTCCCTGGATCCTGCGCTGGTTTTATTCAGATTGAGTTAAGGGGATTAGTGGGAGGAGAGTTTGTTTTCTTTTTGTATTATTATATGCACCAGGGTTTTTGGAGTGAGTGTGTTTTTGTTGGGGAACACTAAGGTGTATTCAGTTTGTGTTTTGTAGTCGTTCTCCCCCCCTCCCAAGGGATCTACTTAATTCAACTGGGTTTTTAACTTTTCTTTACAGTTAGCAGGATTCCAGACCAGCATAGGCGCTCACTTTTAAACTAGTTAGTTTTTTTTGTGTACCCTAAAATGCATTGATTTCTGTTTCTTGGTACCTGTATATTTAATAAATTATATATTTAATGGGAAACCGTGCCTCTGTTATTCCTTGCAACCTCCTTGACCTGGTACAAAGAGGGTCTAACGCATAGAAACGGTACCTGAGGTCACAATCTGGCGTTGTTGACAGGATCTTGCAAGGCAGTGGCATTGGTGAACAGGGGTTTGTTTTAAGGAACGAAACAGGACCAAATAGGTGTCGTTGTCGTGTTTTTTTTTTTTTTTCTTTTTATATTCCACTGAAACAGTAGCAGGTTCGACGGGGGCCGGCAGATCGGTTACAGAGGAACTTGGTGTTGAGGAACCATGGAGGAGGAGCTGCGGGAGCTGAAGGATGGGACACATCACCTTCAGGCAGAGGACCAGAAGCTCAAAGAAATGTCCATGGCGGACCAAGATTCCTTGCCCTCCACCCTTGGGGCTGTGACCAGGAGGGACCCCTAACCTGTCTCTATGGAGGAAGCGGTGGCAACGGAGCGGCTTTGTTGACATCTCCAGGGAACGTACAAGCTCTTGTGGGGTGCCTTCAAGGTAACGCTGGAACTGGTTTTATGGACTGGACAGAGGCCCGAATGCATCCTTGCCAATTTTATGGAGGAAAAAAAAAATTTGTATGGACGCTCCAAGTTTTATGTTATTGTGTATTGTATTTTATTTTTGTCTGAGTTTCCTCATGCCGGGTTTTATGTAAACAGAACTGGAAGTCGTAATGTATTGCTGTTATAATCCACTTTAGGGACTTCACGTCCGGCCAGAACCACCCCTATTATTCACAGGTGCTGAGACTGTGATTAATGAGGGGAGACCGTGTCCCGCAGCACCCAACTCCGATACAGGGGAAGGATGCAGCTGTCTATCAGCAGGTGGGAAATTGGCTCCTTCTGTTTGGTTAAGTCACAACTCAGAAGGAAGAGGTCAGGGTTCTAGTGGTCTTAAATAAACGTGTAGGTTCACTAGTGGCTAGATGGTTCCCACTGTACTGGTGCAACTGGGGGATGTTACCTGGCAGTGCTTTTAGGGCACTGGTGACAACAGCTGCATAGTTTCCTTACCCAACATGGGATGAGCCCTTTGTAGGCCCGTTGTGGTCTTGAGCTTAACGCAGCAATCGGTGTAGCATCTCTTGGGTTGGTTATCTGGAAGCTGGTGTAGAGGTGTTGGGCAAGGGGGTACCCAGACGTAGTGTTTTGCTGGGGAGAGACCCCTGGGACATCCCCGGTAGTTACAGTGCTATGGGGGGCCTTGAAAAGGGAGGCTATTAGAGAACGCCATCATGGGCCCTCTAAACAACCTGGTGCAGGACCTCCCGGTACTAGCTTAGTGTTTTGGTATAAAATAAATAGCTTGCCCTAAAATGGTTATGGTTGGGCTACAGTATCTCAGATCATTAGTGCTGGTGGTGGTGTGGATATTTTATCGACCATGGTGTTAGAAATTTAGTTGTATATTGACGGTTCGTCAATACAAAAAATGGGGGTAGATTGTAGCCGGGGCATTCTGTCCCAGAAGCATAGTGCTGCACACTCTCCCTCCTGCCATATATGGAGGACACTGGGATCGTGCGCAGCTGGGAGTTAATGAGAGGCAATCAGCCTTTCCAGTTAAAAGGGGGCAAAAGGGGTAAGGAAAGCACATTCGAGGCAGAGGATTCCTGTAAGGTATGGCAATCATTGAGCGTGAGATTGCTGCAAAAATGATTTGGTTAATCCCTCTGTTTGATTATTTTAGGCAACCCTTTTTGTAGGCAAACACAAAGAACTGTGGACTGGTTTTTCCAGACTAGAGGTAAACTGACAGTTGCAGGCTATCTGGATGTTTAAAGTGCTGTTTTTAACATGATTTCTTTTGTGTGCAGGCTGACCTGTTACTGTTTCAGTTGGAATTTTAGTTCTGTTTTGCTGTTTCTTTGGTTGTTGTCCGGGTTCGACCCATCGGGGGCCCTATGCTGTCCCTGGATCCTGCGCTGGTTTTATTCAGATTGAGTTAAGGGGATTAGTGGGAGGAGAGTTTGTTTTCTTTTTGTATTATTATATGCACCAGGGTTTTTGGAGTGAGTGTGTTTTTGTTGGGGAACACTAAGGTGTATTCAGTTTGTGTTTTGTAGTCGTTCTCCCCCCCTCCCAAGGGATCTACTTAATTCAACTGGGTTTTTAACTTTTCTTTACAGTTAGCAGGATTCCAGACCAGCATAGGCGCTCACTTTTAAACTAGTTAGTTTTTTTTGTGTACCCTAAAATGCATTGATTTCTGTTTCTTGGTACCTGTATATTTAATAAATTATATATTTAATGGGAAACCGTGCCTCTGTTATTCCTTGCAACCTCCTTGACCTGGTACAAAGAGGGTCTAACGCATAGAAACGGTACCTGAGGTCACACATGCAACAGATACAACTATATGACCGACTTTTTTGCTGTTAAACTTTCCATTCCACAGTTCTACCATTTTACTGGTAGAACTGTGGAACAACATACCAGCGTTCAGCTCAAACGATGGATTGAGTGTCGAGGGCTTAGAAAGACTGGAAAACGGGCCGAGTTGATAGAAAGGTAAGTCGATGTTTTTCTTCTGCTCGGCGTTCATGGCGTCATCGGCCGTTTTTTTTCCTGTTTGTAGTCACCGTCCAGGAATCGGTATAAATTGTCCGGCCCGCCGAACAATTTAGTCCGGTCCGGTGGCCATGCATTATCGTTATCCAACGGCTGTATCTCCTCGCTGCATCGACCGGTCTGCACCAGATTTGTTGTGAGTCATGGGGGAGGACTGCCGAACGCGTTTGTGTGAATCGCCCGGTGGACGGACGAGGAAAATGCATGACAGCATCTGCGGTGGCGGCCGTCCGGTGGTGCGCGAACCCCGCCGGCCGGCCGGTAGTCGCGGCGATGGCAAATAGGCCGGAGCGCGCTTGGCTGCGAGGGCCGATCGACGCCGCTTGCGGCTTTAACATCCTTCATATGCGGCCTATCAGCGTACCTCGAGTCGCTGTTGCACGTTCCATAACAACAATGTTTAAAAACCATGGTTAGGAGACGTCTTAGACTTGGAAAAAGCAGTCGTTTTACCAAGTAAAACCAAGGGTAACTACAGCGAAAGAGTGGAGGAAAACGCATATTTGCCCTACATGTACCAAGTGATATGACGTCACGTTCTAAAAATAGCTCGCTCGCGGAACGCCATTATAAGTGCAATGGAATGTTACTGCTTCATGTCATACATCACACATCACGGCATGTTCCTATAACGAACTTGGATCAATAGTGACTCGACTCGGACTTGACTCGGATGAGTAGTGGACTCGACTCGGAATTTTTTTTAATGACTTGGACTTGACTCGGACTTGAACACTGGAGACTCGAACCTGGACTCGGACTCGAGGCATAGTGACTTGACTACAACACTGCAGCATCGAATACCATAAGTTATCTGCCTGTGTCTGAAGCCTGTCTCAAAACATACACGTTATTCCCCCCCTTTTAACACAGACAGTCCAAGCGGGGCTGGACCTACATGAGACATTCAGTCTGCTGCACACATCTGTTTCCTAACCTTTGACTTTTAAATATAATTTATCTCCTAGCTTGGTTCCTGGGAGTTTGACTTCAACAACATACACCCTCATGCAAACATTTTAACAGCGTTATCACTCACAAGACTGTCATAAGGCCTTGGTGCCTCCTGCTCCTGGTACGTATCTCACTGAAGTTTAAATGCACCCTTAGTTTTCACACACATCCATTTCTTTAGGTTACTGGGTTAAAGTTAACATCTGTATTACTTTAAGCTACACTATTATATATATGATTATATTTCCATAACAGCACCAACACACAGTGGCAGCCGTCCGCAGCGCCATCTTGTATAGAGACCAAAGAACAACTCAGTGAGGTTAGGGAGATGATTTAAACAATTTAACCAAAGTATAATACAGTTGGAGTTATAACTTCCAATTCGGGAATTTCTTAGTGATAAATTCTTCCTTTTATGCACCATACTGTCACTAAGCAAAGCAAGTTATTCGAAATTGTCTGACTCGTTTCCATGGTAACCACTGACTCAAAAACCTAAAATGCAATGTTTCTCTCTTCACAGGGTTAACAAACTTGAAGTTGTCAGTAAACCCACTCTCTGGCATAGCGGTACACCTGTACCATATATAACAAAAAAAATGTTTTACTTACTTATCAAACGGGCAATATTTGCTTGTGAGTCCACGAGCAGAGCTCCTTCTTCTTTGTTTTTTTTGCCGGGTCAGCTTCTACTTCTACCATCATGTATAACGACCAACTGTTGCGTCACTTCCATTGTAGTTTTATATTTCCTTTGTGGCTATGTCCGTTGTGGCTTTTGTAATTGTGTTGCAGCTTTTGTATTTGTGTTGCGGCTCTTGTTATTGTGTTGCGGCTCTTGTATTTCCGTTGTGGCTCTTGTAATTGTGTCGCGGCTTTTGTATTTGTGTCGCGGCTCTTGTATTTGTATTGCGGCTTTTGTATTAGCGGTGACACCTCTGGGCCACCGTAATTAACAGGGCTTAAACAAAAATATCTCAGACTTGTTAGAAATGATTGGAATTGCGGATAAAGGTTTTTGGTTTTTTTGTTTGGCGCTTATTCATGCAATACAGTAACCAGAGGCGTTGGGACTGTATTCAGTTGCACTACTAATGCACTTAGCTTGTATTTGACAATGGATTCATAACAGCTGTAAAAATACAAGATTATGGGCTTTTTATATTGTAATTTTAGAATATTAATAAAATGGCAAACAGCATATGGGGAGAATATGGGAGATTATGTTTATAGCTTTGATTTAATACATGTATAAAATGCAGGTACAATGTGTAGTTTGGCACTGATCAGTACTGTACAAAATGGAACTGGATGGGATATGTTTAAGGGAGACCTTTGACTAAGAATTTTTACAGCTGCCTAAAGAGGAATTTTGAAGAACCAAATGATGATGTCGCAGCCACGAGCTAACGAGGCTAATGCTAACACCAGCATGGAGATGCCCGCTGACGAAGGGACAGGCTTATCGATTATAAACGAGATTCACATCATGGACAGGGATGAACGGGACAATTAAAGACTGTCTGGACTTGGTGAAATCTGAAGTGGCTGGCCTCAGCAGCAGGATTGGGGAAGCCGAAAACAGAGTGTCGCAACTTGAAGATGAGGAGGCGGTACTCTCTGCGAGCACGGCTGAACTGAAGTCCAAAGTCGTACAGCTGGAAGGTCAGATTCAATACCAAGAAAACTACAGCAGAAGAAACAATCTGAGGATCAAGGGTGTCCCTGAGCTCTCAGAGAAGGGGAATAACATACTGGAGTGTTTCATGGATGTTCTACGATCCCTACTCCCACAAGACCAGGACACAGATTGAATTGTCATTGAGAGGGCTCACAGAATACACAGCTACGCTAAAGGAAGACAGACGAACCATGCCAACCAGACCCCGCCACATCCTGGTGAGATTCCTTCGCTTCGTGGGGAGAAAATACTACTCAGAGCTAGAGAGGTTGGAACTTTTCATCTGAGGGGAAATAAGAATAACATTTTTGAGGTCAGACGTATGCGTAGAGCCAAGGGACTGAAATAAACCACGCAGTACCCCGCATTGTTTTGGATCTCCCTCGTTAAGGAACACCTTCATTTTGAAGACGGTGATGTGGCAAAGAAGATGATAGACAAATACCAACCTCCGGAGGAAGGTGAATGAACGAACAGGCCGCGATGATCAATGGTAATATCTTATCTTCGAGAACAGTAATCATAACCTCCAATTTATTAAGTCTAAAATGTTTATCATATTATACTGGACTCCGTTAAACTGGACAGATTTATGCTATTTTGGTGAGATTCCTTCGCTGTGGTCAAGGAGAATAATCTAAATATATATATGTTCATGTCCTACAAATTTTCTTAATATGTACAGTTCAAATAGCCCAGCACCTTTGGTATTTTTTCCCTTTTTCTTCTTACCTGAGTCATTTGAATTAAAGTTCTGGCGGAAGCTCTTGATGCTTATTACTGTCATGGTTAAGTTTTGGTTTGGCTTTGTTTTTCTGTTATTTTCATTTTGTCATCTCTTTTGGGTTAGGTTTGACTTTATTTATTGTTAGTTTTCATTGTCATCAGTTGTTTTCTGTCATCTTCACTTCACCCCCTCAGCAGTCAGTCACACCTGTTATCATTTACTAGTTAATTAGCCAGACCCTTGTTTCACCTGTTAGTGCTCTATAGGGTAGTTCACGCGTGACGTCAGCGCTACATCCGGATCGCGCTGGTAGGCAAAAACAGTACTGTGCTCGTCTACTACATGACAAAACGGGTGATTTAGAGCGTACTTTTACTTCGTTTATTTTTGGAATCTAAACAATGCCTACGACTGGTTGTGCTCCCGGTTGCACAGAGAGGCATTCCAAATCGTTGGATGTACGTTTCTGTCGTTTACCGAAGGAGGAAGGACGAAGAAAGAAATGGATAATTTCAATGAAAAGAGCGCAGGCAGACACTCTCATTGGACTGGGGGAGCCATCATACTTCGACAGAATTTGCAGTCTACACTTCATCTCCGGTAAATACAACTTAATTCTGCTCTAGTCATTGTTCTACTTAAATAGCGGCGGAGGGGAGGTGGCGATCGCTACACGGGCCGGAGAAGCGGTAGCAGCAGCAGCCAGCGGCTGCTCCGCCGCCGTTGTATGAAGCAGCAGCAGCCGCTGTCTGGAGCTACAGACAGTGGCTGCTGCGTAAACACTACACGGGCCGGAGAAGCCGCCGCTGCTGCTAGCAGCTGCTGCTGTAGCCGCTGCTATTACGCCCCCGTTCACGGGCGCTAGTACTTCTGTGTTTACGCTGCAATGTCGCCGACACCGCCACCCATTTTAACAAGACAAAAACACCTAAATAAATAATCCGTAGTGAAAAATGTTTTTTTTTAACCTACCGGGCCTCTGCTGAGATGCGGTCAGTGTCCGACGCCGCTTTGTGCTGTTGCACAAACGTGTGAACAACATCCATCCATCCATCCATTTTCTGACCCGCTTAATCCCTCATGGCGTCGCGGGCGTTGCTGGAGCCTTTTTCCTGATATAAAATAACTGTACCAGTCCAGTGGTTTAAGGGGCTTTCATGATCTCTCGTGTGTACTGGCCTGCGTGTTTATAAGGCAGCTGTATGTCGCAGTACGGAACCCTTGGCCAGCATTTCACAGACTCGCTTCGTCCCTTTAGGCTTTTGCTGTGTGGATCTGGCATTCTGACACCATCAACCATAAACTTACTCTTAAAACGATCTTGTAGTACGTTATCTAAAGAAGAAAAATACGCGGAGAACTCATCAGTTTCTCTGTTTGCGTCCGCCATTGTGTTCGCCTTTTGCCTACCAGTCCGGGGGTTTTGTATCATAACATATCACAACATGGCCTTATTACCATTACTGATAAATGGAATTAAAATATGGGGACCATAGTTAAAGTATCCTCCTGGAATGTTAATGGTCTGGGCTCTTACACTAAACTTACACTAAAGTACTTAAATATCTGAAATAGAAAAAAGTAGATGTGATGATGCTACAAGAAACACACTTGTTAGAGAAAGACATTAACAGAACTAAAGATAGATGGGTGGGACAAGCCTACCATATTACTTTCAAACAGAAAAAATGGGGCGTGTCCATTTATTTTCTAAACATCTCTCAATTAAGAAAAAGAATATAAAGACAAAGAAGGTTGAGTAACTGTTCTGCTAGTCAATATTTCAGGACAAAACATTATTATAGCCAATATATATGCCCCAAATATAGAGGACTCAGGTTTTTTCTTACAGCTAAAGACAATTCTTATGGATTTTGGAGACTTCACAACTATTTTAGCAGGAGATTTCAACCAAGTCTTAGACATAGTTTTGGATAGATCTGGGAAATCAAAACCTGTAATGATCACACCTTTTGCTGCGATTAATTTTCCTGTTGGCTGTCTCAGCCTTTCATACGGTGGCTGCTCTGTTCCCTGATTGCTAGCACCTGTGGTTTGCCCTGATTACTGGCATGTGTAATTGGCACTATTTAAGTAGGCCATCCTCAGCAAGCTGGTGCCAGATTCTCGAAAGCCTTGTGTTAGTAGACCTTTCTGCATTTCCTAGCCTGCCTGCCTGCCTGCCTGTGTTTGATCATTGAGTGTTCTCTGGATTCCTGCCTGTTGCCTTGCCCTTGTTGGCCTCTTCATCGGTTCTCAGTTTCTGGAGAACGACATCTGCCTGCCTCTCGACCCCCCCCATCAGGAGAAAAGTTTGGCTTTAGATTCAAAGCCTTTTACGGATCCAATTAAGGTTAGTGGCTTTTCTTGTGTAGCGGTAATTTCCCTTTGCAAGCTCACAGCCACTTACCTTTCTCCTTTGCAGTTCAACCAGTCCCGTTCCCTGAGGCTTGTCTTTTCAACTACACCGTTACTTTTAATAAAGTAATTTTAACATACTCTTGGTGTTGTGTGAATTACCGGGTCCGACTCCTGAGATTCATAACAAAACTAGCAAAACTCAGGAAGCGATTAAAGCTCTATGCATTCCCAAAAGATAAACCTATATGAAAATAAGATAAAGAAATTGGAGAGGGAATATTCTGAAAGTCAGAGCTAAATATGAGCTAAATACAATATTCTCAAAAAAAGTAGAGTACTCTCTTTTCAGGATCAAACAGAGATGGTATGAATCAGGCGATAAAACTGATAAATTATTAGCTAGCCACTTAAAGGCCAAACAAGCACCGCATCAAATTAGTGCGATAAAGAACAGGGCTGGGAGTGTAGAACGGCACTTTTAGAGACCGCCTTTTACGAACAACTTATCCACAAGATAAACAGTCAGATTGAGGCGTATCATAGTACGTGGGGACCGTTCTTAAAACCAGAGAGAAAACACTTAAACACTATTGGTCCAGAATAAAAGATACAGTGTGTGTGAACTTTTTATTTACATAATTTTATTTTAATTTACTATATTTTCTATTGCTTTAGCTCCTTCAGCCAGCTGGGGTGGGGGGAGTATGTGAAGATCGGGAGGGATTTAGGGGGGAAATGTTAAAAACTCAAGTCCTTCTTTGTATAACTACTTAATGTTGTATACTTTACAGTACTGATATTGTCAACATCTGTTTTACTGTATTTTTAATTGTTGAAGGATTTAATAAACATTGAAAATTGAAAAAAAAAGAGCCAAAGATTAGCGGGACATCCACTTCATCGTTCCAACAGGTGATTAGACATTTTCAGTTTCAATTAAACACAAATGTACCTTTTCAACAATCAGTTTAAAAGATTCACAATATCATAATTTCTATTACTTGTTCCACAATACTTTGGCAGAAATACTTTGTTTTTTTCAATTCTGAGAACTAAGGTCTACTTTAGACTCCAAATTAACCCTTAAACTATCATTCAGTTTTATATCTTCTGTAGTTTTGCATATTTTTGTACTTTTAACTTCCTGCTGAAGGCTTTACATTAATTAATTATTTAGGAAGTTGAGCCATTTACATTAGGGTGGACTTCAGAACTTTCTTTGACAACAACAGATGTTAGAAATCGGAAAGACAGATTCAATATGTTTTTAGTCGTCATGTCCTCGTATAGTCTGAATAAATGGCAGTGTCTGAGTCTCAATGTCCTCATATTATATTCATTTTTAATTTAAATACAAGCAGAAAAAAACATTATGTTTTTATGTGCAATGAATTATCTTAAGGGTGTTGATTTTAGAGCTTTAGAATATCCAGAGGCCTACAAAAATAGGTGAACTTCTCTCATTTACTCATCTTTTCTAGTTTGTGCACATACTTGAAGGACAGTTTTTTCTCTCTTAAGATATGTCATTTCAATGTTAAGCAATAGGTTAGCCATAACACAATATGTTATGCATTATTCTTCTTCATAACAACGTCCTCTATATCACATTGTACACTGAAAATTGTTTCACTGTAGATACTTCTGTTGCATTTGTCATAAGTGAAGCAGCTTGTCTTAGTGTTAGGAGCATTAATTGATCATCTTAAACCAAATCTAACTAGGCGTGAAAAATCTTTTCAATAGATTTTAATTATTAATGGTTGGACATGCTGAAGTTAATGATGGTGGATTACATGATGAAGACTATTCAAGCTTTAGTGACCAAGTAATAATTACACAGTTGTTAAAAAGGGAAACACAAAATGCATTAAGGAAATCAAATATTATTTTTAATTTAATTTTTTATTTATTTATGAGTTTTTCACCAGTCACTCATTCACCTTTTATGGTGCTTTTAGGTAAAATGACACCATAGATCTTTAATATGTTTTTCTTTTTCCTCAGATATCTGATCCCAGGTCTTCAGATAACACAGATTATGAAGATATCGACTATGTTCCAGACTCAAGTAACACCTCTTTAGACACAATTGTTAATATTAAGGAGCTGAGAGTGACAGAAAATTCTCAAAAAAAAAAACCTTTACATGATATTTCATTGGGGATGGCTACAGCACACAGTGTGGAGATCACTGGTTCTCATAGTTCTTCAATGATATATTGCAGTGCTGATTCAACAGAAAACATGTCACTAAATAACAGCTCCATAAAAGTCACAGCATTGCCAAAAAGAGGAAGGAAGAGCAAGTACAACAACAAGCAATATTGTCTGTATTGTAAAAAACCCATTTCTAAACTGGCAAGATACCTTGAGAGCACACACAGTAACCAGCCTGACGTTGCAATGCCTTTCAGTTTTGCTAAACGATCTCACAAAAGAAGAGATCTGCCTGCTACAGTGTCTTAAAAAGAGGGGAGACTTTGAACATAATGCGACTGTAGCAGTCCAAGGTGCTGGAGCATTTGTTGCTTGTTGAAGACCCACTGGAGAAAAGCAATCTGGTGACTACAGTTATTGCAAATATTGTCAAGGCCTATATGCAAGAGAAAGCTTTTGGAGACACGTGAGAAGGTGCCCCCAGAAGCCTGTTGAAGGAGACTCTCCTGATGGACGAAAGCGGGTACAACTTGAGTTGCCAAAACCTGATCATGTTTATGAAGCTGTTTGGAAAATTGCTTATGAAATAAACCAGGATGAAATTTCCTTGGTTGTAAAAAGTGAAAGAGACATTCTTCGCCTGGGTGAGTCACTGTGTACAATGACATGAAACATCATGAAAGAAGGAATGATTACATTTGCCAGAAAATAAGAGATATAGCCAGGCTGTTTATAGTAGCTAGAGCTAAAACACCTTTGAAGAGGACAGAAGACCTTGTTATGCCCAGCAACTTTCCTCACGTGATACAAGCAGTTAGAGATGTTACTGGTTACTGGTTATGACTGGAAAGCAACTCATATAAAGTCCCACCCTTTGGCCCTAAAATTGGGGCACAGGTTAGCCAAAGTTGCAGGAATTGTGCAGTGCAATGCCATCATTGCACGTTGCCATGATGTTGCTGAGGCAGCCAAGCAATTTGCCACTCTATCAGAAAAAATGGCAATTTCAGCTGATCCATTGGGAACACTTCAACTTTTGCCATTTACACAGGATATGTTGCTGCTGCATCAGTTTCTTGCTGCTGAATTTGATAAATGCATGAAGGACATGAAGGGAATCCTATCCACCCATCCATCCTCTTCTGCTTATCGGGTTGCGGGGGTAACAGCTTCAGTAGGGAGGCCCAGATGTCCCTCTCCCCAGCCCCTTGGGCCAGCTCCTCCGGGGGGAGGGACTATGTCTCCCGGCTGGCCTGGGAAAGCCTTGGGATTCCTCCTGAGGAGCTGGCCCAAGTGGCCGGGGAGAGGGACGTCTGGGCCTCCCTACTGAAACTAATTTCGGCCGCTTGTATCCGGGATCACGTTCTTTCGGTCATGACCCAAAGCTCATGACCATAGATGAGGGTAGGAACATAGATCAACCATTAAATCGAGAGCTTTGCCTTTTGGCTCAGCTCTCTCTTTACCACAACGGACCGGTACAGTGTGCGCTTCACAGCAGACGGAGCATCAATCCGCCTGTCGATCTCCCAACACAAACTTTGGATATCTTGCTAAAGTAAGTTTGACACAGGTAGTACTATTTAACAGAAAATGGCAGGCGGAAGTTTAAAAAAATGGAGGTTCAGGCTTTTACATCCCGGAATTGCACAGATCTGAATCCTGACATTATGATGTGGCTCAATCAGTTGGAGAGGAAGCTTGCAAAGCATTTTGACAGAGTCATGGCAAAAGGTCAAGAATGGTGGCTATGCTTCTCACTCCTGACATGATCACAGCAATGAACCTACTCATGGAAAATCGAAGTATGTGTCAAGTCCCCATAGAAAATGTGTACTTGCTTGCACGCCCAGGTGCACTTTCCTATTACAGAGGCTTTGACTGTCTTCGCAAGTGTGCAAACCAATGTGATGCGAAGAACCCAGAGGCACTCACGTCAACAAGATTGCAGAAATAAATTGCCACTTTGTCCACAGTACTAAATCTTGAAAAGAATGAAATGGATCATCAAGCCTTTCTTGGGCTTGATGTCCAGATCCACAGAGAATTCTACCGGCTTCCAGAGAGTACCCTGCAGCTGCCAAAAGTCAGCAAACTGTTGATAGCAATGGAAAAGGGGAAACTGTCTGACCTGTAGGGGAAAGGACTTGATGACATTGACATGGATTTACTATGAAACATCAGTTACAAAGATTCATTGAAAAAGTGTGTTTGGCCTTTAATTTCAATACTTTGTCCTGGCTGTTTTTACCCAACCAGATAGGGTTGCCACGACAGATGATGATTCTGACGAAGAAACCATAGCTGAACTACATCAGCAGATAGGTATTGTGGCTTGGTTAGTATGTATCAAAGTACAAAGAGTTGACATGACTTCATTATTACTTTTCCAAGATTCAAGACCTGAGACTTCTAGGGGCCCAAAGCACAATGCTGACTCAACCACACTGAGAAACATGAAGGCCACTTCAGATTCAATCATGTTGGACTACTTGGAGGGGACATCGACAAAAACCATCATCAGTCCTGAACAAACAGATGGAAAAATATGAAATACACCTAAATATAGTTAGTGTGTTATGAAAATAGTAGTTTTTTAAAGATGTGTTTATTTTTCATGATGCATACTCCATCTTTTCAGATTCACAGCAGGATACACCAATAAATGCGGGTACATCTTCTTTGAAGTGCTCCAACCAAAACCAAGGAAAAAAGGGCTGTTTATGTTCACGGTTCTAACTAGAATGTCTTGTATTAAGCAATTTCATCATTATTCTTCTTCAGTAAAGACATTTTATTTTGTTAGCATGTATAACAGCTGGGAAAGTGAGACACAAGTGGACAGATGATAAAGTGAATACTGTTGAACGGTACATGTTGCATTTCATAACAAGCTGCAAAGTACCAGGTAATAAGGACTGTGATGCCTGCCTCCAGGCAGAGCCAGTAGCTCTAAAAGACAGAGACTAGGCTGGAATTAAATACTACATTCATAACAGTAATCATAGCATTAAAAAGGAGGATGAATAAATAGAACTATAAAATCCTAAAGTTTACTCAGGTGCAATTTTATCGGTGATGGGACATTTTATTTTCATTCTCTGCTTTTGTTCTGTCCAATTTTATTTTCTGTTTATGCATTTTTCCCAACTCTTATTTAAAGCACCTGCTCTGTCATTAAGAAAATAGTGTTTAAGATAAACTCAGACTATGCTTTTTGTTTAACAATATTAATTGAGTTTACATTTGTTGCCAGCAATTAAAATAAAGAGAAAAAAAGAAAAAACTTTTTCAAGAAATCAGTGTGCTGTTTTTTCTTGCTCTTTTAACATGAATGCCATCCACAAAATTCATAAATGCTGTACAATAGGGATTAAAAAATAGACTTACCTTTGACTATGTCTTTTAAGTCCAGGGTTCTCAACTCTCATGCATTGGCCGTGTGACACACGCATTCACTCACTTCACATGCTCACACGCAACACATGGCATTTCTCATGCATAAAAATAACAAAGCCCATGTGGGCCGTGGATGACCCATTCGGTTAAAGTCAATAGGAGAGTTAGTGGTTGTGTTTCATGCTATTTTGTTTTTAATGACACAGAACCAGTGGTGCTTTGGTGGGTGTGCTGCCTTGCGCTTTAATTCAAGTGCGCAAAATTAAGTTACCTATAATATAGGTGCACACTTTTAAACGTCATTTTAAGGAACTAATAATTATTTCTCTTCTCTCTAAGGGAGCCCTTTGGAGTTTTTATTTGTGAATTTCCAAACTGTTTATTCCTCCCGTGCACAGAGCACCAATGGGGAAAAAAATCTGCCCACATCACCACCGCAAACCGGTATCATTAAATATAAATTATTCTGGTGTCAGACGTTACCAAAAAAGTGTTGTTTTTTTTCAACAGTCACTTAGGAACCAGTGACCACCTATGCTCATCAAATCTGGGTTTGCAACGCATAAAAAGTGCTATATTTCCTATAGGATTCCCCATTTAAGACTACAAACAAGCTTCGACCACAAACAAAATGTGTTCAGAGAACAACCTTAAATTCAGCCTTCGGCTTGCGTAATTAGGCACTAGACCGCCCTGCGCCATAGATGAGATTTGTCTGGTCAGCATGGAAACTGAGATGAGAAACCAGTCGCTGTGATGCGACAGGTTTCCCATCTCAGTACACTTCAGCTCCATACACTTCAAAGGGTAGAAGTGTATGGAGCTGAAAACAGGGAAAACATCAGCTGGATCATGCGTAAGAACGCTGCGTGAACCCGTGTACTTCAAGTGTTGCAGCTGAGGGGAAAATGTTGGACCATAAAGGCTTGATGAAATTCAGCCTCATTCACCAATGAGGTTATAGATCTACACTGACAAACCCATAGATTAATGATAATCTGGGATGTTTTCTTTGCTGGATGTGAATCTGATAATTCATATTGTGCATTTTGCAATCAACTACAATATTTTCTTGTTAAAGTCAGGAAAAATTTTTTTGTTGTTGTTGAGCTGTTTTTGAAGAACTTCTGCTTGCAAAACAACCACATTTCCCCATTTTAAAAACTGATAATATTCTCAACTCTACATTATTTATACAATCTTAAAAATGTATAAATAATGTTTAGTTTTGTAGTTTTTCAAATCAAAATATGAGAAATGCAGATCCACAAAAACAAACAATAAAAACTTCAAAAGCTTATATCTCAATCTGTGTTTTAAGAGAACACAGAAAGTAAAATGGCTTTCATGTTATGTGAAGCTACTTGAATCCAGAGTTTTGTGCAACGACAGAGAAAGTGCGGGTACCTCTGCACTCTTTCCAAAAAAAGTAAAAAAACAAAGTAAAAAACAAAACAACTGAACTTGTTTTCCTATCCAGGAAGCTTTCTCAATTCAAAAAGTATGGAGTAATGTTGAGTATCAAGTTTTATACTACTGCCCAACAAGGCCTATTAACATGCAAATTCAACAGAAACAAGTCCAAGTTGTTTTGTTTTTTCCTTTTATGGAATGACCACGACCTGGGTGACTGAGAATCTTCACAATCACTCTGCACTCTTTGTTATTTGTTTTTTAGATGACTAATCCGGGGAGTCCTCCCCTCAGTCATACTCTGAGTCATCCGACTCAGAGTAGAGCCGCTGCTCCTCCACGTCGAGAGGAGCCAGTTGAGGTGGCTCGGGCATCTGGTCAGGATGCCTCCTGGACGCCTCCCTGGTGAGGTGTTCCGGGCACGTAAGGCCCAAGGGAAGACCCAGGACACGCTGGAGGGACTATGTCTCCCGGCTGGCCTGGGAACGCCTTGGGATTCCTCCTGAGGAGCTGGCCCAAGTGGCCGGGGAGAGCTGACTGGACCTGCTTTTCAAGGGTCCAGTCAATCACACCCACCGCCCCGCCCCCTGAAAATTAACATAGTCTCACTCTTAAGTTTTGATAAAAGTTGAGAGTTATGCTTAAGTTCCCGAACAGGTCAGTTTTACTGTCTTCTAATAACATAAATATTTGATTTATTGCACATATTACTTGTTTGGTAAGTGTGATGGATACATAACTATGCTTATTATGCAGCTATTGCAAACAGGCCATGTTGCAAATACTGAGACTGTAGTTATCGAGTCGGCATAAGTCACATATACTGGAAAATATGATGTGTATCTCAGGGTCTCACAATTCACTTAGACATTAAATAACTGTGTGAGGTGCTCTAGTCCTCAAAAGTCACATAAACCAGACAATGTTCCCATAAGTCACATAAAAATCAGCTTTGACTAAAATGTAGCTCTAGCTAAAATCTCAATAGTTTATTAATTAATATTTTCCTGGAAGCATGGATAGACATTTTTTGTTTCTCAGGCCTCTAGAACCTTTGGAAAGCCGCATACCAATTTGTCCCATATTTGTCAAATGTCCTAATATTTTGCAAAAACACGTATGTGTGTGTATGTGTGTGTGTCTGTTTTATAGTACTTGAGTTGAAATGTATAAACCAAGCCAACAATTTGAATACAAAAATGGTGCTTGCACAAAACAGACATGTCACACAATGTCATGTAATGGAGCCAGAGCTTTGCTCCTATCTTATAAAATGATTTACAGTAAAACCCAAGTCTTAATTTGGTGGTACTCCGACTCTTTTGGACTGTCCTCTTTGTGTGCTCTGCTGTCCTCACTGAAGGCCACAGATGGGCTGCCTGACTACCCACAGGCCACCTCTTTTCAAGCTTCTGTGCCAAAACAGCCTTTTAATAGGTTTTAAAACAAGGATATTAACATCACCTGGTAATTTTGGTAAGTACCTAATTAGGGAATAAGAAAAAAGGTTTTTGTCTGATTAGGTTTGCTTTCTAACCACACTGATAACCAAGGGAATGCTAAGATCTCTGTAGAAATGAGAGTGCAATGAGCCAGTGAGAGGATGCTTCGGAAAAAGAATTAACCCTTTCATCAGAGTGTTGACTTTATTAAAAGGCCCATTGGCAGCGTGTAATTACCACCCAAATTGTTTATTTGGGACATGTTTATCTGGAGTGGGAGTTTGCATCATTTAGTGCGTTATAAACTCAATTGAAGCTTCATTAGCAATCATGGGTGGTACTACCTGCCTGATAGCTAACTGCAGCCTATGATATCAGCTTCCACCACTGAATTACATGGCAGTGGCCTAATTTTTCAGTGTATGCTCCTCAATCCCCAACTTTGCAAGTACTCTACTAGAAAACTTTAAGAAAATTCATACGATTAATACTTTTAGTTTCATATACTAAAACATAACATAAAAGAATAAACAGAAGAGCAAAATATTAAAGGAATAACCAAGACAGGACAAATGTAAATATTACGTAACACATACATACATTTATCCTGCTTAAAGAATAACCATTCTACTTAATGTTATTACTGTTGTAGTGATAACCTCAGTAATCTAACATTTTGATGATGATGATGATGATGATCACAGTGAAGCTTACTTATTTCAAAAAGAACCATGTACATTATAGGACATACCATAAATAGTGATGAATATCATGTTTGGTCTTTCTAAAATGAATGGGCAACAAACACGAAAAAGGCAGGCAAACAGTTTAACAGGTTTATTGGAAGCTTAGAGATGGGAATGCAGGAGAAACTGGGGAGGATGGAATTGGCCCATGTTGGAATGAGGGTTGGCGGGAGTTCCAGGGAGGCTTGTGAAGATCAGAGTTGCACGGTTGGCTTGACTTACTTTAGGGAGCCAGGAAAATAGCAGGAACTGGATGAAGGTCTGATGGATCAGAATTTTTTTTACAAGGAGATAACATGGATGAGACATGGGCAACAGGCAAGACAGGAATACAGACAATGTTCTAGGCAAGGTACCGTTCAGGTGAGCAATTGCTCTTAGACTATTCCGCTGACTCCTGCTTTCTTTTAAGCTCCCCTTGATTGCCAGTGGTGAGAAACACTTGTGGCTGTAGCCAGTACAAGGTACTGGACAAGAAAAGCTTGATCTGGATGACATGTAGTACCATATGGACTTGTAGCTGTGCTAGAAGTTTGAGATGGACAGATGAAGGGCTGATGATAGATTAAATTTTAAATGGACAAAGGAACCTGGGTGAAAGCTTCTTGGAGTAGGCCTTAAGTAAAATGGTCTTAAAAGACAGCCACAGCTCATAGGTGGGTACGTATTTGGGTGCAGTGATTATTTTCTGCATACTTCTTGTTCTGAGCTGAAGTTTTATGCAGTCTTAGTTTGATTCCATGTCCTGTTGCGATGAGGTGACAGGCTTTGGAGAAGGAATCAGTGATGGTTAAGATGACTGTCAGTGGTTTACTGGACGTGATTGCTGTATTTTTCCGACTAAAAGGTGCACCAGATTATAAAGCGTATCGTGAATTTATGTGTCTATGCCAGCTGATAACCACCTGGACATTGCGGGGATCAGTCCTCACCCTCAGAGATGTATCCAAAGAAGGTAGTGGACGACTTTTGGAATTCACACTTTCTTCCAAACCCTTTAAGAACCAAGCTTACATGCTATTGGTGCTCATTTAGGTTTTTGGAGAAAATGAGAATGTCATCAGGATAAGAAGACAAAGTTGTTCATGAAATCCCTAAGTACGTCATAACCAGAGCCTGAAAAACGCTGGGGTGTTGGTAAGATCAAATGGCATTACTAAAAATTCAGTGACCAAGGGGTGCTTTGAAAGCAGTTTTCCATTTGTCCCCCTCCTGGATGAGTACAAGATGATAGCAATTACAGAGATCTAATTTGTGTGTCTTTTTGGTGGTAGTCTCCAGATGGGATTAATTGGACTGGCTGAGTCATATAGCTTATGGGATGAAGTGAGTTGCTGCCCAAGGCAGAGACTTCAACAGTTTGGGTAACTCGATGAGGGGAATGTTAAGATTATGGACCAATAGAGGGCTGATTCAATTCTGTTCTGATTCAGAATCTATCAAGGCAGAGGTGATAAACTGTTGGGAAGGAGTGACCAGGGTAGTTTTTATAAAGAAGCAGGGGATTTCATTATCTCATACTGGGTCCACATCACAACAAAAAAGTCCAAATGTCATCCCCCTTTTTATGTGCCCATATGGCACAGCACAATGAAAGCAGTTCCAATAAATGGGCTGGACAAAATCAACAGAAATATTTGTCAATAATCAGCAAGAACAATTCACAATTCAGCATCTGTCACTCAAGACCACAGTTTTATCATTTATCTACAATTTTGGGTTCAACTAATTAAGTGAAGTCTGTTTTAGGTTCCTATATTTTATTCTTTTAATTTTACGTTGGACTAGGTAAGTTAAACCTGTTCAATATCTAGGCCGAATCCATCTACTCTTCTCTCCCAATAAGGCCTCCTACTTGTAACTTCACTTATGGATAATTCATCTATCCAAAGTTACCAATCTCCTAGTCACAGTAGGGGACTGATACAGATAACTTTATAAGTTACTCCGTGTCCTGGTGAACATGTACTCCCACAGCAGAGCGCTTAGCAGCAGTTAAGTAAATGCGCATCTTTCTCCTGAAATTCAATGAATCGTCTATCTCCCATTTCACCTCAAAGATGAAATTTTCTATTTCCAGTTCTTCTTTCTTCTTTGTGATGTTTAATGGCATTTGGCAAACAACCTGAATGTGCATTCCCACCTGGTAGGGAACGTGGAACAAACTGGATGTATTTTATCTATTATATCTGATAATGGTTTTCAACTATTTTATTTTTGTCTGTGTGCATAGTTCCTTAGCTTCTTTTTATCTTCATTTTGCTTACTAGTTTAGTTAAATTTCACTAGCCTGGTAGAGAGGATTTGTATTTTGAAATATATGTTTAATTCAGGTTAACAACATTTTATAATGGCATTCTCTCTTCGTTTTTATTTCTGTTAATCAATTCTTGAAGTTGAAAAGTTTTTTGAGAAGAAAATTTGTTGAGCTGAATTCATGCCCCGCCCTTCTCTTACTGAGTATAGGTGGGGTATCTCCCAACCTGGAGACAGCAAACTCCAGGTGAAGATAATCAAGTTATTAATTGGGAGATGTTCACTCACAGGGCAGCAATGAGCACTGTGAGTGTGGCTGGATGAAGACAATGCAGGAAAGTTTGTTTCAAAGAGAAGGAGCCAGTGAGCCACAAATTGTTTGTGTGGAAAGATTATAGATTTATTTATGGTACATTCAGATTGAAATGTTAAAATGTAATGAAATGTTAAAAAAGGATTTATTTAAAATGTGTGTTTAAGAAAAGTAAATAAATAAATACTAGAATGTAAAAATAGTCTGTCCGTCCTTCCGTTTTCTTCCGCTTATCCGGGGACGGGTCGCGGGGGCAGCAGTTTCAGTAGGGAGGCCCAGACGTCCCTCTCCCCGGCCACTTGGGCCAGCTCCTCCGGGGGAATCCCAAGGCGTTCCCAGGCCAGCCGGGAGACATAGTCCCTCCAGCGTGTCCTGGGTCTTCCCCTGGGCTTCCTCCCGGTGGAACGTGCCCGGAACACCTCACCAGGGAGGCGTCCAGGAGGCATCCAGACCAGACCGCTCCATCTTCCCTTCATTCGTGAACAAGACCCCAAGAATCTTGAACTCCTCCACTATGGGCAACACATCCTCCCCAAGGCACTCTACCCTTTTCCGGTTCAAGACCATGGTCTCGGATTTGGAGGCACTGATCCTCATCCCGGTCGCTTCGCACTCGGCTGCGAACCGCTCCAGTGAGAGCTGTAGATCATGCCCTGATGAAGCCAATAGGACCACGTCATCCGCGAATAACAGAGACGCAATCCTAAGCCACCAAAATGGATCCCCTCAACACCTTGGCTGCGCCTAGAAATTCTGTCCATAAAAGTTATGAACAGAATCAGTGACAAAGGGCAACATTGGCGGAGTCCAACTCTCACCGGAAACAAGTCTGACTTACTGCCAGCAATGCGGACCAGACTCTAACACCGGTCGTACAGAGACCTGACAGCCCTTATTAAAAGGTCCGGTACTCCTTACTCCCGGAGTACCCCCCACAGGATCCCTCGGGGGACACGGTCGAATGCCTTCTCCAGATCATGATCAGCACATGTAGACTGGTTGGGCAAACTCCCATGCCCCCTCCAGAATCCTGCTGAGGGTATAGAGCTGGTCCAGTGTTCCACGGCCAGGACGAAAACCACACTGCTCTTCCTGAATCCGAGATTCGACTATCCGATGGACCCTCCTTTCCAGAACCCCTGAATAGACCTTACCAGGGAGGTTTAAGAGTGTGATTCCTCTGTAGTTGGAACACATCCTCCGGTCCCCCTTTTTAAATAGGGGGACCACCACCTCAGTCTGCCAATCTAGGGGAACTGCCCCCGATGTCCACGCAATGCTGCAGAGCCGCATTAACCAACATAGCCCCACAACATTCAGAGCCTTAAGGTACTCAGGTCGAATCTCATCCATCCCCGGGGCCTTGCCACCGAGGAGCTTTTTAACAACCTCGGCAACCTCAGCACCAGAAATGGGAGAACCCGACCCAGAGTCCTCAGGCTCTGCTTCCGCAATGGAAGACGTGTTGGTGGGATTAAGGAGGTCTTCGAAGTATTCCGCCCACCAAAGCACGACGTCCCGAGTCGAGATCAGCAGCACACCACCCCCACTATAAACAGTGTTGGTACTGCACTGCTTCCCCCTCCTGAGACGCTGGATAGTGGACCAGAATCGCTTCGAAGCCATACGGAAGTCTTTCTCCATGGCCTCTCCGAACTCTTCTCACACCCGAGTTTTTGCCTCGGCGACCAGCCGAGCCGCCTGCCGCTTCGACTGCCGGTACACATCAGCTGCTTCCGGAGTCCCACAGGCCAAAAAAGCCCAGTAGGACTCCTTCTTCAGCTTGACGGCTTCCCTCACTGCTGGTGTCCACCAGCGGGTTCGAGGGTTGCCGCCGCGACATACACCGACAACCTTGCGGCCGACTAGCCGCCTCAACAATAGAGGTGCGGAGCATGGTCCATTCAGACTCAATGTGCCTTCGGGACGTGTTCAAAGTTCTCCTGGAGGTGGGAGTTAAAGCTCCGTCTCACAGGGGATTCTGCCAGACGTTCCCAGCAAACCCTCACAGTACGTTTGGGCCGGCCCGGTCGGACCGGCTTCCTCCCCCACCATCGGAGCCAACTCACCACCAGGTAGTGGTCGGTGGAGAGCTCCGCCCCTCTCTTGACCCGAGTGTCCAAGACATGCGGCCGCAGATCAGATGAAACGACAACAAAGTCGATCATTGAACTGCGACCTAGGGTGTCCTGGTGCCAAAAGCACATATGGACACCCTTATGCTTGAACAAGGTGTTTGTGATGGACAATCCATGACGAGCACAGAAGTCCAACAACAAAACACCACTCGAGTTCAGATCAGGTGGGCCATTCCTCCCAACCACGCCCCTCCAGGTCCCACTGTCATTGCCCATGTGAGAGTTGAAGTCCCCCAGCAAAATGAGGGAGTCCCCATGAGGGGCACTCTCCAGTACCCCTTCCAAGGACTCCAAAAAGGGTGGGTAATCTGAACTGCTGTTTGGCGCATAAGCGCAAACAACAGTCAGAACCCATCCCCCCACACGAATGCGGAGTGAGGCCACCCTCTCGTTCACCGGGGAGAACCCCAACGCGCAGGCACCGAGATGAGGGTCAACAAGTATGCCCACCCCAGCTCAGCGCCCCTCACCAGGGGCCACTCCAGAGTGGAAGAATGTCCAGCCCCTCTTGAGGAGACTGGTTCCAGAGCCAGAGCGGTGCGTCGAGGTGAGTCCGACTATCTCTAGTCGGAACCTCTCAACCTTGCGCACGAGCTCAGGCTCCTTTCCCACCAGAGAGGTGACATTCCACATCCCAAGAGCCAGCTTCTGCAGCCGAGGATCGGAACGCCAAGGTCCCCATCCTTGTCACTGAATAATACTTTAACTATGTTTTGATTTTGGGTGCTTACATCTTATGGTATATTTCGTTTTGGGGATAATTTTTAGTTATTTAAAGGGTGTTAATCATTGTTTTCTCTGTGTTTATGTTTAAAATGTTTTTTCACCTACTGCTACTACTGTTGATTCAACAACTTTCAAATAAAAGAAAAAACAGTAAAGTATCAGGGTTTAGTTTTCATCTAGCCTTGTTTACTGTTAGTTTTCAGTTCCTCCTCCTCCTCTCACTCAGATTACCCTTCATTCTCTCTTCAGTCAGTCATATCTATTGGTCATTAATTAGTCAGACTCACTCCACCTGCCTGTCCGTCACTTCCCTGCCGGTCCGTCATCAGACTCCACTCACTCCTTGCCTGTCAACCTGATTTGCCCCTGCTTCAAGTTAATTCTTTGGCTGCTGGTGGATTCTTCCCCTCTCACCTCTGTCTCAAGTTTTGTCTCTGCCTGTTGCTGGACTATTAGACACCTCTCTGTCTCAAGCCTCACCCACTGTTGGAATTATCCGTCCCTCCTGTGCTCCAGCTGCCTCTGCCGTTTTTTGGATTTACTTGCCTCCTCTGTGCTCCAGTGGTTCTGCCATAAGGACGCTCTAAAGGCCGTCAGCTCCTGCTCATATCTACACCCCGGTTCCAGTCATGTCCTGCCTCTCTGGTTTATCAGTCACTACTCATCCTTTTTTCAATAAACTCTCAGTAACAAGCTCCATGTGTGTGGTGTGTATCCCGGGCTCATCCAAGAAAAATCATGACAGAAAGAATCAATTTTTGCGTTTTGAGTGAAATCCTGAGGAATCTCTGGAAGCAAGCTGCCTTTTCAAGTGGGGTAAACCTGCAGTTTGAATCCCAAACAAAAAAGTGGGAACCACTTGACAATTAATTCTACATGTGTGCAACGTTTGCTGTTAAAAGAATGCCAGAGCCTAAATCACCCTTTCACCTATTGTCCTGATATCAGCTACTTAAGGCTGACATTGACCAGATAATACCTAATAGGCCAAGAGTTATTTATTAAACTGACCCATTTTCCTCTCTCTTTTTTTCTTTCCTAGATTTAAAAAAAAAATATCCTCACGTTATGTTCTTTGTGTATGGAGGACCAAGTCTTCCATATTTAAAAATAAATACATAAATAAATAAATGCTCAGTAAATAAATATGCATACAATTATGTGCCACCAAAAAAACAATAAACAAATAAATGTAGATAGAAAATAAATTATACAGTGAGACAAAATGTATATATATCCTTTAATTAGCCACTTTATTTATTAATTACTTATTTTTTTAAGTATTTATTTATGTGCATGTTATAATATTTTTGTCTGTTTTATTCTTTCTTTGTATTTTTTTGCCCTATTTATTTCTCCGATGCCATTTTTTTTTTGCCTGTCCTTTTTACATTTCTGTTTGTCCTTTTTACATTTCTGTCTGTCCTTTTTACATTTCTGTTTGCCGTTTTTACATTTCTGTCTGTCCTTTTTACATTTCTGTTTCTCGTTTTTACATTTCTGTCTGTCCTTTTTACATTTCTGTTTGCCGTTTTTACATTTCTGTCTCTTGTTTTTACATTTCTGCCTGTCCTTTTTACATTTCTGTATGCATTTCTGCCTCATTTTGCAAATGAGGAGGGGCTGTGTCTTAAGGGCTCAACTTCTGCCCATTGGTTGGTTAGCATTTTACTGTGTCGGTCGAATCTACATGGCTTTTCCCCGCACTAAAGAATTGTTTAGTAATGTCAAACTCAGCAGGCAGACGTTCAGTGTCTGACCTCTTAAGGGAAGCTGCTAATAGACTGGAAGAATTAGAACGCTGTACATTTGGGATCTGAAATGTTTTTTGGTGGTTTCAGATTCGGCTTTCCAGATCAATAACTCATCGGCGGATGATTTATTCTACAAAACAGACACCTCTCCGCAACCACCGCAAGGCAGACACTGAGCTACAACCGTAGTTTCCTCAAAACGAGTCTTAGTCCGTGGGCCCCCCGACGCAGGGGATCCAAATTCTGCCTTGGATAAGTCGTTTGGCTGTGCTATCCTAGCGCAGCAGGTCTTGGTGATATCACAGTAAAATGAGCAAAAGTCTGGGCTATTTCTGCCCTGCGATGGACTGGCGACCTGTCCAGGGTCTACCCCGCCTCTCACCCATTTACAGCTGGAGATCGGCACCGGTCCGAACCCAGCAGGGATAAGCTTGTTAGAAAATGGATTCAATTCAATTAAATTTTATTTATATAGCGCCAAATCATGAAACATGTCATCTCAAGGCACTTTATAAAATCAAGTTCAATCATATTATACAGATTGGGTCAGATTATAATGATGATGATGGTCTGGGCTATTTCTTTTTCCTTGCCATCAAGATCTTTGCCAACTGGTGCCAGAAAATGCTATTATTGGGCCTTCTTCGCCTGGAAACAAATGTTTAAAACACCTTACACATTGAACGCACTCAGCTGACAATACAGCGATCTGATTGGCTGAGCAGCAAAAATCGAATCACGTGACCTTTCGGAGCGGAGCGCAACCGTTTAGATTTTTTATTAGCAATAATTTATTAATGTGCAAGTGAAAACGTGGGAACATTGGTGTTTTGAGATCACTGCTATGTGTAGCAACTTATCCAAGTGCAAGAAAGTTGCCCCCTGACAGTTCATACGAAACTTCTTAAGGAGACGTCCTACAGATTCTGGCCCACGGACTAAGACTCGTTTTGAGAAAACTACGGTTGTAGCTCACTGTCTGCCTTGCGGTGGTTGCGGAGAGGTGTCTGTTTTGTAGAATAAATCATCCGCCGATGAGTTATTGATCTGGAAAGGCGAATCTGAAACCACCGAAAAACATTTCAGATCCCAAATGTACAGCGTTCTAATTCTTCCAGTCTATTAGCAGCTTCCCTTAAGAGGTCGGACACTGAACGTCTGCCTGCTGAGTTTGACATTACTCAACAATGCTTTAGTGCGGGGAAAAGCCATGTAGATTCGACCGACGCAGTAAAATGCTAACCAACCAATTGGCAGAAGTTGAGCCCTTAAGACACAGCCCCTCCTCATTTGCATAATGAGGCAGAAACGCTGTACCGATCCGTTGTGGTGAAGAGAGAGCTGAGCCAAAAGGCGAAGCTCTCGATTTACCGGTCGATCTACGTTCCTACCCTCATCTATGGTCACGAGCTTTGGGTCGTGACCGAAAGAACGAGATCCCGGATACAAGCGGCTGAAATGAGTTTTCTCCGTAGTGTGTCTGGGCTCTCCCTTAGAGATAGGGTGAGGAGCTCAGTCATCCGGGGAGGACTCAGAGTAGAGCCGCTGCTCCTCCACGTCGAGAGGAGCCAGTTGAGGTGGCTCGGGCATCTGGTCAGGATGCCTCCTGGACGCCTCCCTGGAGAGGTGTTCCGGGCACGTCCCACCGGGAGGAGACCCAGGGGAAGACCCAGGACACGCTGGAGGGACTATGTCTCCCGGCTGGCCTGGGAACGCCTTGGGATTCCTCCTGAGGAGCTGGCCCAAGTGGCTGGGGAGAGGGACGTCTGGGCCTCCCTACTGAAGCTGCTACCCCCGCGACCCGACCCCGGATAAGCGGAAGACAACGGACGGACGGACGGACGGGCAGAAATGCATACAGAAATGTAAAAAGGACAGGCAGAAATGTAAAAACGAGAGACAGAAATGTAAAAAGGACAGACAGAAATGTAAAAACGGCAAACAGAAATGTAAAAAGGACAGACAGAAATGGAAAAACAACAAACAGAAATGTAAAAAGGACAGACAGAAATGTAAAAAGGACAGGCAGAAATAAACAGCATCGGAGAAATAAATAGGGCAAAAAAATACAAAGAAAGAATAAAACAGACAAAAATATTATAACATGCACATAAATAAATACTTAAAAAAATAAGTAATTAATAAATAAAGTGGCTAATTAAAGGATATATATACATTTTGTCTCACTGTATAATTTATTTTCTATCTATATTTATTTGTTTATTGTTTTTTTGGTGGCACATAATTGTATGCATATTTATTTACTGAGCATTTATTTATTTATGTATTTATTTTTAAATATGGAAGACTTGGTCCTCCATATTTGTGTAGCTCCCGGCCAGGATATCATCTCCTTTGCAGCCCCTCAGCCAAAATAAAAATAATTAAAAAAGAACGACTACCAGGTCGGGTGGAATCACCAGGTTTTTTTTTAAAGAAATTAACCATACTCAGTTGCGTTTCTCCCAAGTTCATCGCAGATAGCATCTTTAAGCAGACTAAGCCCACATGTTCTCTTGAAATTCAATTAATTTTTGTACTCTCTCATTTCACCTCAAAGAAGCAATTTTCTCTGTCGAGTTCTTCCTTCTTATTTGTGATGTTTAATGGCAGTTGGCAAACAACCTGACTGTGCATTACCTTCAGCTACTGGTATGAAACATGGAACAAAATGGCTCTATTTTATCATATTTATTTGCTATACTGTTTTACACTAATAATTGTATACTCTATCTTTATCTTATGTTAACTACTATTTTTAAACTACTATTTACTATTGTTAATATAGTATTACTGGCCTAATCCTGCTTCGCTCTGTAGGCCCATTTTTACCCTGGTTTAAGATTTGACAATAAATGAGTAATACATTGATCAGAGATAAAACATTGTAATATGCATATTTAATTTATTGGAATTCCAAAAGACAAAAGTTTACATTACCAGTGCACAGTGTTGTAGTACTCGAGTCCGAGACTCGAACTCGAGTCCGAGTCATTAGCTAAATTTAGAGACTTGTGACTTGACTTGGACTTGAGCACCGATGACTCGAACTTGGACTCGGACTCCT
Organism: Fundulus heteroclitus; assembly: GCF_011125445.2. NCBI lineage: Eukaryota > Metazoa > Chordata > Actinopteri > Cyprinodontiformes > Fundulidae > Fundulus > Fundulus heteroclitus. Next base: position 122,031 of record NW_023396771.1, read on the forward strand.
ACATTCAGATCATTCTGACTCGGAAATTGAGAAAAAGACTCGACTTTTTTTATATCATTAGGCTATAATTTTTATATGTCATATTAAAGAATAAAATAATTAAATTATAGAATATTATTTGGTGTATGATTTTAATATCTAAATGTCGTACCGCGCACGTGACGTCACCATCTCATGAGCAACGCCCCTTGCTGCTAAGGTTGGGCAAACAGTGTGAGAGCAGAACAACATACCAACATTCAGCTCAAACGATGGCTTGAGTGTCGAGGGCTTAGAAAGACTGGAAAACGGGCCGAGTTGATAGAAAGGTAAGTCGATGTTTTTCTTCTGCTCGGCGTTCATGGCGTCATTGGACGTTTTTTTTTCTGTTTGTAGTCACCGTCCAGGAATCGGTATAAATTTTCCGTCCCGCCGAACAATTTAGTCCTGCCCGGTGGCCAAATGCATTACCATTATTAAGCGGCTGTATCTCCTCGCTGCACCGACCGATCTGCACCAGATTTGTTGTGAGTAATGGGGGAACGCTGCCGAACGCGTTTGTGGGAATCGCCCGGTGGACGGGCGAGGAAAATGCGTGACAGCATCTGCGGTGGGCGGGGTTCGCGCACCGCCGGCCGGCACAGCGGCAGTGCGCGAACCCCGCCCGCCGGCCGGCACCGCGGCGGTGGCCAATAGGCCGGAGTGCGCTTGGCTGCGAGGGCCGATCGACGCCGCTTGCGGCTTTAACATCCTTCATATGCGGCCTATCAGCGTACCTCGAGTCGCTGTTGCACGTTCCATAACAACAATGTTTAAAAACCATGGTTAGGAGAAGTCTTAGACTTGGAAAAAGCAGTAGTTTTACCGAGTAAAACCAAGGGTAACTACAGCGAAAGAGTTATTAGTGCAATGGAATGTTACTGCTTCATGTCATACATCACACGTCACGGCATGTTCCTACAACGAACTTGGATCAATAGTGACTCGACTCGGACTCGACTCGACTCGACTCTATTTTTTTAATGACTTGGACTTGAGTCGGACTTGAACACTGGTGACTCGAACCTGGACTCGGACTCGAGGCATAGTGACTTGACTACAACACTGCCAGTGCATCTACGTCAGGGGTCAGCAACCTTTACCACTCAAAGAGCCATTTGGACCCGCTTCACACAGTAAAGAAAACACTGGGAAAACCCTTTTGAAATTTTAAATGAAATAACGCTGCATATAACAGGGTTTTTTTTTTGCAACAGAATGGACCCGCAGCAGAACCAACGCACCTCTGCGCTTGTTGTTGTTTTTTCCACACGAAGTACAAAACTTCTACTGTTGTTTTATGGAAATCATCAACTCTGCTAATGTCAGAGTTTTTATTTTGAATAACGCTTGGTGCGAGTAAACCCACGTCATGGTTGGGTTATTTGATTTTCAGCCCATGTAAACGTTACATCCAGAATACTTTCTTTTCTTTTAATCCAAACACATTTTAATCACATCCGGAAAAGTTACGCACGTAAACGAGCATCTGTCATTAACCAGCTAACAAGCTAAAAGCTGCATTAGACTTTGACCGCGCAGGAAAACGCTCACAGTGCCGAGCCAAGCGCTGTTCGCGTTTCCTCAGTTTGAAAATGAACAAACGTTAGATATAGAAACAACTTACCCTGCTGTTTAGCTCTCTTTACCCTCATTAATAACTCCATGTTATTTTAGGTCCTGTGTCACCGTGGTGTTCTTGTCATTTGTAGAATTTACTACAAACAAGCAGCATTTAAAAATGCCGCCTCAAAAAGAAAAAAACTAATGCCGCCTCAACTATGCCTGTGTTTATGTCTCTCTGCAGCTAGTCAGCTAGCAGTTCTTCTTCTTGAGTTTATTGGCGGTAAGCAAACATCTTTTCAGTGTACATTACTGCCACCAACTGGTGAGAAGTGTTCATCAGCCAACATTGACGACAGCCTGCATGAGGTAAACGGCTCTGCGACATAATTATTTTCAACAGCTGAGCCGCATCAGAGGGATCAAAGAGCCGCATGCGGCTCCGGAGCCACGGGTTGCCGACCCCTGATCTACGTCCATTCCCTTGGTACTACAGCTTTTGTCTGATCTAAGTTTTGCCAAGACATCCTTTTAATACAGTGTCTGCCCTCCTCCGCTGTGTTAGGGAGGGGGTCTGTGAGCTATCTGTTTCTGAAACAAAGGGGTCTTCCCAGTACGGGGTCAAGCCAAATGACCTACCAGCCATAAAACTAAAGCTGCATGTTATCTTACCCGGCAACAGAGAGAGACAGTCAACCCCCTGCATTCCTGTGTTTTTCCTTACGAGTACCTGATTAATGTAACCACTAAGATATTTTCCTTAACAATTCCCTCTGTTTTGATCCTACAGATCAAACCAATAACTAGCACTAATGTAATGTGTCGGAACCCTCTGTAGGCGACTTGTGAAACCAAATTAAGTTCAAATTTACCCCTTAAAAGTAAGATAACCCAACGTATAAACTTAAAACTACTGAACCATTCAAATTCTAAAACATACTAAAACCCATAAAAGTAAACACCTTTATCCGGTAGGTGTTAACCTATGCTATCTTTGCAACTACCAAGAAACTGTTATATGAGCTAAATATGACTCTAGGAGTCTTAAAGTAGATTAACAAAATTAATATAACCTGTGAACGTACTACACCCCAATATCATGCAATGCAAAACCAAGATCCTAACAGTACTAGTATTTAACATCTTAGAAATATGGAACTTATAAGACAAATGCAGTGATTACAAAATTTCCTTTTACACAATGCATTCAATCGTTTTCATGATGTTGTCTTGTGTCTCAGAGGTGTCTTCGTCTTGCCCATAAAGATAATGGATTATAGAATCATTGTCCCAACCGAGATCTCCACACAGCTGTATGTTATTCTTTTATTGAAAATAAAAAACAAAAACAAAATAAAAATCCAGCTGCCTCATTCCGAGAGTGGCATCGGCGCTTCGAGCTGCCCCGTTGCCGGAAGGCACGGGTGGGGGCAGTTGAAAACCTTTCCAGTCAGGCAGCCTGACCCAAAAGCTCATACGGTGATGTTTTCTTTGAAACCTCTGTGGCTGGCACGCACCGCTCCGCAATCTGATGGGCCTCCTGAACCTTGGCCCCCCACATCTGTCTTTCGATGATCTTAGCGCACACTCATACGAGGTCTGGGGGTTGATGGACCCTCCTTCACATTCCTTAGGAATCTCCAATACAATTTGAAATTTACACGACAATCTTTAGATGTCAAATTTTAGTGTGCTACCTGTAAATCAGGGAGGCTGACGTTGCACCCCGAAGAACTCCTTTCAGTCATATGGAATGTATCCCGTAATGAAATTAACTGAACACTCCAACAAAAAACAAACCTCAAAGCTTTACCCCATATCAATTTAGTCTGTGCACAGATTGTTAGCCAATTGTTTTTTCAGATTCAATTAATCCTTACCACCATCCATTGTCCATCTTCATCCTATCAGGAAACCTTTTCCTAGAAATGTAATAGTTTATGAGACATTTTATCACAGTTTCTCTGTCCTCTTCTTTAATACCGGCCTCTGGTTGTCCTGCAAAAGAATCCACGCACACACACACAAATACTTTCGACCTCTCCATGTCTGTGGAATCAAAAATTAGTAAATTCGGTTTTGAAATCAAAGTACATTTTTCCTGTAAAAATGTCAGAATCTTCTTTGGATTAAAGTGACCACACATCTCACCACTTCACACAAAACCTTTCAGCATGCCAGATCTAAGAGTATGTCACCACTTTATTAAATTCTGTAACCTCTACTCAACCTCAGATGTCCTACTCTGTGTTGTTCAGAAAAAGTTCCTGTTTTAATCCTAGAGAAAACGCAAACCTCCATCCGGTCATTTTACAGCACCTTTTTAGTCCTCCTGCAATAAATTCCTCTCTTTCTTTACCTTCAATAGATACCATCCTCATGTCAAAAATTCCTGCATCCACCCTTTAGGATCATTTGACATGCACTGTTTTTCCAACTGTTTTTCTAAACCCCCATACTATTCATTTATCTTCCTATCAACTTGTTACGGTCACAATTTGTCTACAGATGAACTCAGAACCACACACACGGGACTAAAGATTGAGAGTCTTTATTGAAAGGATGATGGATGATGTGATCGGAGAGACAGAGCTTCACAGGAACAGGGGTGAAGGTGTTAGCAGGAGCTGACAGCCCGGAGCGAGAATTCATGGAGCCAGAGGCAGGCAGCAGTGTCCGCAGCTTCTCAGAGGCACGCAGCAGTGTCCGCAGCTTCTCAGAGGCACGCAGCAGTGTCCGCAGCTTCTCAGAGACAAGGCAGCAGTGTCCGCAGCTTCTCAGAGACAAGGCAGCAGTGTCCACAGCTTCTCAGAGACAAGGCAGCAGTGTCCACAGCTTCTCAGAGACAAGGCAGCAGTGTCCACAGCTTCTCAGAGACAAGGCAGCAGTGTCCACAGCTTCTCAGAGGCAAGGCAGCAGTGCAGCAGCACTAACCTTAAAAGAGACGCAGAAGTGGCAGGGTTCTAAAAGGTACAAAGGTTGACAGGCATGGAGAGGGTGTAGAACGATGATGGACCAGCAGGGAAGTGAGAAAAGAGGGAGGTTTAAATAAGGAAGCTGGCAGGTGAAATGAGTCTGACTGATTGATTAACTACCCACAGGTGTGACTGAGTGCAAGGGGAGTGAAGTGAAGGCTGAGTGAGAAGGGGAACAGAAAAACTAACCATAAATAAAGTCAAACCATTACTAAAACCCAAACGAGGAAAAACTGAAAACTAATGGTAAAGAAATGGAATCAAAAATTATTTTGTTACAAAAAATTAACTGCAAGTGCTTATCTTTGTTGAAGTAGGAGAAACACTGCCTTATATCCTAAATTCAAATCAAAACATTATTTGAGTTAACCATGCAATGTATCTGCAAGAGGTCCTTCAAAGATTGCGTAAGATCAATATAAGCATAGTGCAATGACAACTGCAGCCTGATCTCTGTCACACGCAGCAGTTTGACTTTGTGAGGATCCTATATTCGTGACCAGAGTAAATACCAGATATTCCTGGGTAATTAACTCAGCCCAGGAAAGGTACATTTTCTGGCAATTCACAATTTATCTGTACTAACCCTAAAAACATACTAAATCAGGATGGTGTTGCTCGGGCAAAGGATATAAAACATTGTTTATAACCTGAATAAAACACCTGGTAATATAACAAATCCTGGTGAACATCTGGTATATCATAGCTGGCAACTGTTGTATGTAAAATAGAAAAATCTCAATACTTTTCAGCTAATGAGAAATAACCTAACAAATTCGTCTAACCTAAGATGTGTTCCACTGATAAGGAATAATATTTTGTTTAAAAACA
>NW_023396772.1:0-127245 GCF_011125445.2 Fundulus heteroclitus
AAACAAATGGACCAGTTTTGATGGCAGTAAGGCGACATACTGTAAAAAAGTTACAGAAAGTTAGGAACATTTCTGTAAGGTATTGTAATTTGTTGGTTTACAACAGACAGTAATTCAAGTAAGAGAATCCAAGCTGACAGAAACATGAAGAACAGACTGACTCAAAACGTTGGCCTCCTGTATACAAGCAGACAAAAGTCAAAAGCGATTGTATTCGACTTGCTGCGAGCCTGAGAGATGTGCCGGCTGAAGCCCAGGGGGTCATTTCCCTTCCTCGATGGACAGACTATTAACTTTTTGATTGGCAGCTGGGCTGACGGTGCCTGTTCATCATTGAGCCTTGTCGATTCCTCAGCATCTGGAAACAGCACATAAATTCAGAGGTCTGAGTATGAACAGTGCATCTCAGCATCCTCTTAAAGGCTGCATCGCACAGCCATAAAAAAAAAGAAGATAGCAGCAGTGTTTTGGCAGCGTTCTGATCTCCTCGCTGGCAAAATGCAAGAAAAAATAAAAAGAAATAAATGACTTGAAACACTGAGCAGAACAGAGGACGCTGAGAGCTGACAGGCTTTCTCAGCGTAGTTTTGGGTGTATATTTGCTGTATTTTTCAAATTATCTGCTGTTGTCAAGAAAGTACCATGGGTGACCAGGATGGGTCCAATAAAACTGTGTGAAAGAACTTTCCTAAACCTACTGATACTTCTTCATGTTAATGAGTGTTTTATAAAGGACATAAAATATGGCTGGCACGGTTTGTGTGTGAGTGTGTGCGTGTGTGTGTGTGGGGGGGGGGACTGAAAAAATAAGGGTCGGCCCTTTTATCTGCCCTTGCACACGCATGAGTGTAATGATGACAAAACGGGATGTTAACTAATGATTAGTAGAAATGGTTTCAGTTAATTAGTTGGTCCTTCGTTTATCGTTCCATTTGCACATTTTGGGGGAGAAATCGTTATTAATTAGGGCCATCATGCCGAAAGGGGTGAGGTGGAACCCTACAGCCAAGTTAATCAGGCTGCAATGAAAGCTCCATTATCCTGCTCCGTCCCGTTGGCCTGTGATCTATTAGCATTATCTAAAAGCTGCAACAGGATCAACGACAAAACTGGAAAAAAAAAAAACAACAACCAAAAGACAAAAAACAAAAACAAAGGGATATAAACAGGGTGGAGTTTGATTCACCCATTTCCTGGGTCACTGGTTATATGAGAGAGTTTTACATGATATCTAAGGACCTTGAGAGTCATTGTATAAATCTCAGCTGTCTGTACGTTGTCCATTCGAAGACAGCATAAAGTTTGTGTGACAATAGATTTTTTTTTGGTTTTCGTGACAATAGATTTGTAAAAGTATACTTTAAATCCTTGATGAGTTTGTAGTTTGAATTGAGGATAATATCCTCTTTGGTTATACTTAGACATCTAGTCCGGGTCTTTATAACACATTCATATATTTTGTTCTGAGCCATCCCAGAGTTGCTCCGAGTGTATGTTTAGGGTCACTGTCCTGTTGGAAGGTCAACATCTGCCTCAGTCTTAAAGGCTACATATCCTGCTTTTATATCCTTTCTTTCCACCTTTAAATCATTAAGTTGAAGACTTTATAAAGTGGAATTGTGATGTTTTGGTCTGAACTCCTCATTACAGTAGCTCCACACCCCTCCTTAGCCCCTGTTCTGAGGTGTGACTGAGAGCAACTTGTTAGGTGTGGTCTCTTTAAATGCAAAGGAGCCACCCTCCAGGTCGCAGAGCATTCCACTCCACCCCGTTCGGCCATTTTTGTACTATGCAGGGGGACAGTGTAATGAATTTTGTGGGTTGATACACCACACAACTGAACATTTTCAATTATCCGCTTGTAGCTTTGGCATCCTTTAGCTTGGACAAAACATTTGCAGGAAAAAAAAAAAATTGCGGACTTGCTAAATTGGTTAGCCGGAGGTCCATTACCTTATTTAGCAGCTCCACAGCAAATACTGTGACATAATTGTTCAAAAAATGTAATAGACCAAAAGGTTTTCTTACAGGATCGTCCACTATTTAGCTCCTTCACTCTTTTCCTTCTCTTTCTTATGAGTTTGTCTATCCATGCTGAAAAAGAGTATCTCAGCTGCATGATGCTGCCTCCACCACAGGTAAAATAAAAGTAGTATCCACTGTTTGTTCACCTTAGTTACAAAAATTACACAACTTTAGGTTAATAGATGTGCCAAAAGCTGTTTTTTTGGTTCTTCTTCTTTTTCTTCTATCATCATAAACATCATAAAAATAAGAAATACAAATTAAACTATGAAGAAATCATCAAAGTGAATTACTTTTTGAGAGGGTGATTTTATGTAAATACATTTTCTTTCAATTTTGAGTAGAGTCAAGACAGTTTCATATTAATGTTTTGAAAAGAAAAATCTCTTGAAGCCATGCATTAAATAATGCTGCAAGTTAAAATCATGTAACACCATTGAAGAGCTCAGGAGCACGCTTTGCAACCCCTAGAAAGTGATGATATGTAGGATTTGTTTCATAAAATACAGCATGCATTAATCACGCAAGATGAGACTTGGACATCCGTGTAAAGATCAAAATCAATGTTTTTTTTTCCACAGGCTATTTCATGCAAATGAGCTCTGAGGCAAACTGATATGGTTTAGGCAAGGTTACAGAGAGACAAAGAGAGAGGCTAGTGTCCCCCAAAAATCAATAAAATGAACTTAAGAAATGATTTAGATAGAGCAGATATGAACATTGAAATAAACAAATAACTTTAAAGGAAATCAATCATATAATTTAAAGAGCAAATGGCCTGGACCAAGGTGATCTCCCCCATGGTTTAGACGAATGGAAGATTTTTAATTTCATCATTGATATTATGCCAGACTTGGAGATTTTGCAGATGGTTGCAGCCATGAGGAGGGGAGAAAAATCAATTGCGTCTAGTTCTGTGGTCTTAAGAGATGTTAGATATTTACAGCACCGCGCTATGGAGCCTTGTATAAATTTACATTTTAAGAGATAAAAGACCTCTGTATTTTATCTTGTTATTGATAATGGAAACTGTCGACTCTTATCCTGTCCGGTCTTGGGGAAGCCGAGCTGTCTGCCGCACGTGTTTGTGTATGTGACTGAGACAAGGCTCGAGAATGTGTTTGTGTCCATGATGGAGGAGAAAGGAGAGAATAAGAGAGACAGAGCAGCGGTCGGAGGCAATTTCAAGCCTTTATTTTCTTGATACACAAAAGGCAGGCTTTGTGTGCGGTTCTATGTGTGTGTATCTGTTTTTTTTTTTTCTTCCACCCCATCCTGCTTCCACGTCAAGGCAATCGAGGTGGCATAATTGCATCAGAGGTCCAGAAATATAGAGTCGCAATTTAGAAAGAGGATGAGAAGAAGAGTAAGAGGAGAAGAATACGAAGCGAGAGAGTGATTGTGTGTGTGTGTGTGTGTGTGTGTGTGTGTGTGTGTGTGTGTGTGTGTGTGTGGAGGGAAGGTGGGAAAGGCATCTCAGACAGGTTCATTTACGTCTGGAACAGGGACAGAGAGGTTAAGACATTGTGACAAGAGACAAAGTAAATGTATATGTAAATGCAAGAGGTTGTTATCACTCCTAAAACACTATGCAGCCCCCTTTTCACGCTTTGGAGACCTAAATTATATTTAGGCCACATAAAATCCAATAGTCCAACAGCGGACCCAGTGCTATGTAAATGGTTCAGGTAATTCTTTAAAACACTGCACTGGTGGCCGGACGGTGGGGGCAAATAACAACAAAGTGTTTACATCATTTGAATGATTTAGGACTACTTGTGGCGATCACTTTAATAGACTCCCGTGTGCTCGGCACAGACTTCCAGCTTCCACTTTCCCCGGCTCTTTTCTGCAGCATATCTACACTGAGTTAAGAACAGAGTTTTTTTTTTCCTCAGCTGTTATAAATATTCACCTTTTTGGCATCACAGGTAAATAGGTGTTAAAAAAAAAATTAGAGCAAATGCCCAGAGGTGATCTTTCTCTTCAAAGACTGTACAGTGTTTAAATAAGAAGCAGCAGGATATGAAACAAATTGATTCCAGTTTATGATTTCACCAAATTACAAATACTTTAAAAAGCATGCAAAAAGCTTTTTTTTTTGTATGCTTTTTTTTAGATTTTTTTATATGGGTAATGTGGGCTGAGTTTTGTTATTGCTTGTACTGTCAATAGGGGAATTGGATCCTTATATGTTACATAGGTGTCTCCTGCTTAAAGTTCAGAATAAGGAGTCAGGCTCCATGCTCGACTGCACCACAGTTTGTCTTGCCCCAGATTCTCAAATATTTTACTGCGTTTAAATAGTTGGATGGGTGGCAGAAGAACCATCATTGGTTTGTTCATAGAGAACATCTCATTCATGTGATATTAGAGGGGTTCCTGAGGGGGGACAGTAGATGATGGTGATTTGCTTACTTTAGGTCCTGTTTCAATCCAGTCTCACTGAAAAACACATGATATCTATATTGGTCTACAGGGAATATAGAGTAAATGGGAAACACCCGCGCTTTTGGTCCAGCCAACACGCGGTAGAACACGTGACACTGAAACCTTCAGCAAAACTAATAAATTAAAGATGCTATGCTTTTCTTAAAGATTAATTTATATGAACGCGGAAGTCAGAGCCCGTCGCTGATGTAACTGGCTATGTCGTTGGCAACCGCCTAGCTACGTGAGTGCTTCACGTCTTTCTGAGACACACTGAAATCTTTGGTGAAAATAATAAAGGAAAGGTTGTCTACCTTCACTGAACGAAGCTTATAATATAGTTTGCATACTTTTCGCTACAGATGTTATCAAAATGCAAATAACTGCAGATGTTTTGCTTAAATGTTGCTATCATTTGTACCGGAATCTTGGTGACCCTCGGTGACAGGTAGGAAACGTCACTTCCTCGCGTCTTTCTAAGAAAATCTTTGGCAAAACTAATAAAGGAATGGTTATCTACTTTCCCTGAATGAAGATTATGAAAATAAAATCAATGCTTCTCGCTAGAAATGTGATCAATATGCATATAAACACAGTTTATATGCATTAAATGCATTATTTGCTTAAATGTTTACTTTTCCAAGGGCAACGGCAGCCATGTTATTTTGTTTTTTTTTGCTGGGGAAAATTTGATAGTGACATGACCTGGTTGCAAGCCAGTGTAAATGAATAGGCCAAATAAAACATAGGACTGAGACTGTAATCATCCCTCTCAGATCCCTGCAGGTCACCTGCAATCAGGACTGAGCATCTACACCTGCGGCTGCTCTGATTATTTGGAGCTGTTGCACCGGGGAGGAGCACTATTTATACCCGGCTCTTCCAGTGTCAAGACACCAGATCCTTGAAAGCCTTCGTGTGAGTAGACCATCAAGCATTACTCCTTTGCTTGCCTGTTGTGACCAGTTTTCGTCTGTGGATTTCTGCCTGTTTGCTTTGCTCTTGTCGGACTCTCCAGTTAGCTTCTGTTTCTGGAGAGTGAACCTAGACCCGTCTCCCGAACCCAGTCTGTCTGCCTGTTCCCTTCCCTGTCTCTACTGACCCCGGATCCTGTGTTTGCTTCTGCCTCTGTTTGGATTCTTCTGCCTGGTGTGTGTGCTACCAATTACTGATTTTTCTCTCATCTGGATTTGTCTTCTGCCTGTTTCCTACTGGAGACCTCAGCCTCTCCCCCTGACAGCCAGTGCATGAACTAAGTCCCGCCATTGGATTCCTCTACTGCCTGTGTCCCTCAGTCATACAACCTCAAGTAGTTCACTGATCCGATTCTTCTCTATGGAACCCGAGGACCCGCTTGTCAAGACCAATGCAACCTCCCGGTCATTGAGAAGGATAGTCGCTTTCATTCAGTGTTTATTTAATTCCACTGTGTTGGTCTCGGCCACTAACCTATCTCTCCTCCTTTCAGTGGTTCCTGAGAGAGTTCCAGTCAAATCCCGACTCATCTACATCAGCACAATGATAAAACTTCATTGGTGTCTGACCGGACACCCGGTCTCCAGCTTCAGATTCATCGTGGACCAACGTGAATATTACACATTTGTCAACGAGACTCAGTTGCCTGTTTTATACAACAAGAATCCACTGAAAACAAGTGTTGTTGTTTTTTCTGTTAACACATCTACATGACCATGATTAATGTTTTGTTCAGATTTATATCACAATCTCTGTGCACACAGCACAATATTTTAAATGGTGTAATTTGTCATGGGTATGCGAACAAACACTCTCAGATTAAAAAAGTACCATGTTTTCAGAGAAAACATGCATCCTTGTGCTGTAGACAAACACTAGAAACGTAACCAAAGTTTTCCGTTTTCACCAAAAAAAACATTATTGTGTGTACAGGGCCTTATGAGTGACTGAACAAGTTGTATTGTTGGTTCAAAAGCATTTTAGTCTAGTGAGATGTACAGACAACTCAGACACAGCAGTTAATCTCTATATGTTGTTGCTGGACTGTGACAGTGACAACCCATGAGCCTTTGCCATGGATGCAGAGGCTGAAACAAGCCGTTCCAACTATAAAGATCATCTTCAGAAATTAAAGGGGACATATGTTTTTCACATTGAAATAATTCAGTTGTGGTCTATATAAAGGGGAACTTCAACGCTTTGGTTTAAATTCCTCTTCAATGTACCGCCCGTCATTTAACAGGGATGGAGGCATCCAGGTCCAATTTTCTTCATCTAAGTATGAAACGGCCCTGTAGGAACAATGAGCGATCATCCGAGTACTAAAGATCAGTTGTTAGGCTGATGGTCCTCTCTTGCATGTGAGCAATCAGTTGTGATTGTCACCATTAAACTTGTTGATACCCCGTACTGGTTGTTAGGTTGAGTTTACCTTTAACTTATCAGATTAAAGAAGTCTCTTGGAGAAAAGACAAAAGGTTTCAATAAAAACGATCCCGTCCAGAGAACCTACCTACTTTTTTCTATCTGTATTGTTGAGATGCATCAGAACATTACATTGGTGTCTTTGGCACTGTTGTTTCGGTGCTGTCACTCACTACAGTTTACATCACACTCTAATTTGGAATAAAAAAAATTAGCTTTCATTTTGTTTCATGTACATCTTGATCATTCTTGGGTCTTGTTGGCAAAACTTTTTATTTTTTCAGACAAAGCTGCAAGAGGCCATCCACTAGAAAAAAAAGCCTCATCAAAACATTTTCAGAAAAACTGAGCAAAAGTCCGGTTGCCACCGGTTTAAGCCTGTTTGCGAGACTATGTTTTTGGGTGAGGCCAATGATTTGGGTGAAAGCTGGGTTTAGGTTGAAGAACAAGTTTGGTATGTTATGGTATCATGGCTTCTTTTTAGACATTATTTGCCTTGGCCTCTAATGACATCAATTCTATGATTACCAGATGCACAAAGAGGACACTGCAGGGCAATGGCCACCTCTATGTATTTGCTGGCCAAGCCAGGTTTCCAGTCTTGGATGTATGATGTTTAAATTGGAATTAATAATTGGAATTTAAGATAGTAGTGTACAGGTTTCACTGATTGGCATCATTTATATATTTCTTAATTTTCAGTTAAATAACTTGTTCCGATGTTGTTATTTTTTTTTGTGTCCTGCTTGGTGTGCCCCATTGAAATATTGATCACATATTCCAGGCCCCCTACACTCATACATGACAACTGTCATAAAACTCCAGAAATATAGTTTTACTTTTTGTTCTGGTGTGCCACACGTAGGTGGTCTCAAATTTGCCACCCATTTTGAAAAATGATCCTGAGGTGCCCCTTCTAATAACACCAGTTTTTTAACTGTAATCCACTACTTTTGCAGTACAGACCACTGTTAAATGCTTGAACCTTGCATCACTTAAATATTTTGTCATGTAGAAAAAACTGAATGTGAGATGAAGGTTCTAATAGAAATTAGAAACATTCTGTCCAGGAGTGATGCTGAAAAACTGGTCCATGCATTTGTTACTTCAAGGCTGGACTATTGTAATTCTTTACTATCAGGAAGTCCACAAAATGCAGTTCAAAGCCTTCAGCTGATCCAAAATGCTGCAGCAAGAGTTCTGATGAAAATCAACAAGAGGGATCATATTTCTCCAATTTTAGCTTCCCTTCATTGGCTTCCTGTTAAATCAAGAATAGAATTTAAAATTCTTCTTCTAATGTATAAAGCCCTTAATAATCAAACTCCATCATATATCAGAGCTCTGATTACCCCGTATGTTCCTAACAGAGCACTTCGCTCTCAGACTGCAGGTCTGCTGGTGGTTCCTAGAGTCTCTAAAAGTAGAATGGGAGGCAGATCCTTTAGCTATCAGGCTCCTCTCCTGTGGAACCAACTCCCAGTTTTGGTCCGTGAGGCAGACACCCTGTCTACTTTTAAGACTAGGCTTAAAACTTTTCTTTTTGACAAAAATTATAACTAGTGACTCATGTTACTCTCAGCTACCTTTATAGTTTTACTGCTATAGGCTTAGGTTACTGGAGTATATCAGGATCTAATTTTCTCACTATATTGAGTTCTACTGTTCTTCAATTATGCATTATGTGTTGTCATTTCTGTTTTAACTTTCTGTTCTCTCTCTTTTCTCTTCATAGTAGGTACACCTGGTCTGGCGTTCTGTTAACTGTGACATCATCCAGAGAAGACGGCTCACCTGCTACTACCATCTAATGTAGAACAGATTACTAGATCAATGTGTGCTTCTGTGCTTTTTTGTTTCTCTTGTTGTGTCTCTGTTCTGTCTTCTGTAACCCCAGTCGGTCGAGGCAGATGACCGTTCATACTGAGCCCGGTTCTGCCGGAGGTTTTTTTTCCCGTTAATGGGTGGTTTTTCTTCCCACTGTCGCTTCATGCTTGCTCAGTATGAGGGATTGCAGCAAAGCCATGTACAATGCAGATGACTCTTCCTGTGGCTCTACGGTTCCCCAGGAGTGAATGCTGCTTGTCGGGACTTTGATGCAATCAACTGGTTTCCTTATATAGGAAGTTTTTGACCAATCTGTATAATCTGACCCAATCTGTATAATATGATTGAACTTGACTTTGTAAAGTGCCTTGAGATGACATGTTTCATGATTTGGCGCTATATAAATAAAATTGAATTGAATTGAATTGAATTAATACTGTTTCCAAATCAGTTGGAACAATATAGATTCCAGCAGCTGGTACCAAAGAGGCCAAATCATTTGCCTTGGCAATGTAACTTTTCCCACACTGATTGGTTGATGTTAAAAGAGGTGTATCCAGCCCCTCTTGTCCACTTTAATTTTTAATTACCATCTTCCTCTAACCTTTGTTATAGCCATGACACGCTCACATTAAGCTGTGTACAGCAGGAAAGCAGGCAGAGAGAGGGGGGGAGGAGCAGGAGTTCACTTGTTCTCCTGAACAGAGAGGCTTGATCAACTTCCCTAATTATGCAGGCAGACGTGCTGTGGGATGAACTCTGGTACCGACATGCTGCCTTTGACATGAGATCAGGGCCCTGGGGCCGCAAGGCCTGCTGGGGGATAGGGAAGGTGGCAGAGACCTGTCGCCGATGAAGAAGAACACAGAGCCTTACAAACGCATCCATACCCTTTGAATTCTAACATTTCTGTCGCAGTAAAACAAGAAACTTCAATATAAATTTATTTGTATATTTTATGGTTTTTCATAAAATATTTCTCCAAATGCTTTATAAGTAAAAAATTGGCAAAGGTATATATACGTATTCAGCCCCCTTGCTCTGATAAGCTTTAAAAATTGCAGTGTAAACTGTTGCCTTTTCAAACCAACTAATCAAAGAGTTAACCTGTATCTCAGTATGAATCCAGCTGTTCTGTGAAGGGTTCAATGATTTCATAGAGACCACTAGTGTATAAATGGCTTCATGAAGACCAAGAAACAATACAGACAGTTTAGTCAACTGATCGAAAAAAAGAAAAAATATAAGAAAACTTCAACCCTACCAAGACCGGGCCATTTATCTAAAGAAACAAACCTAGGAAGGCATAACTCAGAATTTCACTGAAATTCCCAGAGCAAAATAAAGTTATTTTGTTATTATTTTATTTAACCTTTATTTATGCATCTTATCTCATTGAGAACAGGGATTTTATTTACAGAAAAACCTGTTTTGATAGAACAAAAAAACAAACAAAAAAAACTACAAATACAGTAACAATATAAATAATTAATTTGACTCAAATTAAATAAGTTAGTAAAATATGGCCTTAAAACTAGAGTATATCTCTTAGGATTTTAGGAATGGTTTGGATTAAAGGGTATTCATATGAGTAGACCAGTCGGAGTACAGACCTAAATCCACTCAAGTCTGTGCTAGGACTTTATTTTGAAAATTGCTGCTCACAGATGCTCTCCAGTGTGAATGAGCTGGTGCTATTTTGAAAACAAGAAATTTAATCTATAAATGTGGAAAGTCGGTAGAGACTTACCACCGATGGCTCACAGCTTTAACTGTATGAAAAAGGTGTTATTTTTTTATTTGAGTACAAATGCTAACCATACTTTTCTGATTTTTATCTGTTTAAAGGCACTGCAATATAAACTTCTGGTATAAACCATTTGTATGGATTCCTCGTGGCTTCTATTTATTTTTTGTTCTTACTCAATTCAGCATACTTAACATGCTTACTGAGATTTCTGATTAAACACCTCTTTTCGTTGTAAGACAATTAACAGTTAATGATTCAGTTCATAGGTAATAATACACCTATTATTGTTATAAATTCACAGTGAGGGAAATTTATGCTGAGAGAAAATTATGTTTCCACAGAGCCAGCTTCAGCCTCTGCATGAGTTGTGTTCAAACGCACAAATTAACACATTATGTGAAGCATGTATAATTGATATGAATTGATTCCCCTTGTTCACTCCACAAACGCTTTATCGCTACGTGTGCTTTTGTCTCCACAGTGGAATCTGATTGGAGGAGGCCGTCAGAAGCAAGCTGCCATTAGTGCCAGTCAGTTTGATAGATGCTGTAATTGATGGGTCAGCATGTTGTGGAACAGCACACTAAAGCTTCGTTAATTGTCATAAGAAGCTCAGATTGATTGGGGCCGCTGCATTAGTACGTACAGTGGAATTGATTAATGTTTTGTTCTGAAAGAAATGCACGTAATGGATGGGTTGGTGTGGCACTTTATTTATTGAGTTTATTAATGTGAGCCTCAGGACAAGAGTGATGCCATTGGTTAGGGGCGAGGAGATGAGGAAAAAGAGAGAGACAGTCAGCTCATTGAGACTAGCATTTACTTGTACCTGTAATTATGTGTGTGTGTGTGTAAATAAAGAGAGCGGAGAGAAGCACCCTAATGTTTGATTAGATATACAACACCATATATGTATGAATTTTAGAAATAAGTGGAAACAAACAAGAGAAAAAGTCAGTTTGCAGACTAATTAACATTAGATTTATTGAAAAAAAGTTTAGTGATAACCGAGTTTTGATGTCATCAAGATATGCTTGAATTACTGTGTGTTTGGAGATTTTAGAGAAACGAGTAGATAGGTTTGTAAATCACCTGCATATGGCTGGAAAGACACATTACGATGATTTATCACAGAACCTTTTGGTTTTAAGAAAAAAGTGCAGGGCCAAGAATGGAACCTTGATGGACACCAGAAGTCACCAGAAGGCTGGTGAGGAAGAGATGTCATCTACCACACAGGTCACTGGAGCCCTACCTGTTGAGCCAGGAAATGCTTTTCTTTGCTCAGTATTTTTAAACTAATGTTCTGCTACATTTTATCAGTAATAATTTTCTTACCTGTAGTAGAAAGATATTCTACCACTGTGACTGCTGAAAACTGAAAACATTCTGAGAGCTGTGGAGGACTAACAGCGGCACCCCGGTTTAGCTCATTTTAGTCATTCAAAACAACATCAATTAAAAAGATAATTTTACCATCCATGTTTTTGTTTTGTTTTTTGGCAGCGGCAGAAGGTTGCTTATGTCAGCAAGTTCAGATGTGACTTTTTTAGCAAAGCAGTTTGCTTTGGTATATAGTGAGCTTTATTTTTTAAATAATTGCTTAGCAGTTTAGCTACATTTGTTCTTTTTTGTATGTTACAATAATCACACAGCTATGGAAAAGTCCTATCAAAGATCGGACATGCCTACTGTTGCTCTTTTGGTGGCCAAACCTATATTCAGACAAAGCTTAACCTGTGGCCTCAGCTGGTACATGTTAAAGATGAATCATTCTTGGATCAGTGGGTTGTGACAACCTGGGTCACCAACAGATGAGGAATCTAAAGGAATTCAACACCCACTGAAGGTGTGCGCTTAACTTGTAAACTAAAGCACTGGTATGATTTAATCTTTACGCCAATTGTACTTGGGCAACAACAGATTACAGAAGATGAAACGTCTGCTACTGGAAGAGGGTTAAAAGTACAGCTGAGAGCAGATAAGGCAAGGTTTTAGGTTTAAAACATAAAGGATAATATAGTAGCGTCCTTTAAGGATTTATAAAAATTCATTGTTTCATGCCATCCTGGTAGTTTAATCGCTTATCGCATTCTAACCCTGCAACAGAAAATTACTTCTCAAAAACGATTCTTGTACTTATTCTGTTTGTTCCTGCCACTGAAAACCCTGTCTGCAGTTCCTGTGACGTCATTCCCTGCTCCTGCTTTGTGAGCATTTACACCTGCGGCGGCTCAAATTATGTGGAGTCGCTGCACCTGGGAGGATCACTATGTATTCTAGACTCTCCCAGTGTGTAACTGCCAGATTCTTGAAAGCCACCATGTGAGTAAACCATCCAGCAGTCCTTGATTACCTGCCTATTATCAACCTGTCTTGTTCCTGTGATTTATCCTGCCTGTCTTGTCCTTGTCAGATTCTTCAGGCCAGGGACCTCCTGCCTTGCCTCTCGACCAAATATGCCTTCCTCAGCCCCTGCCTGGATACTCCTGCCTCTCTTGAATTGAACCAAAGCCTGAATCTCAGACTGGTCTTCAGCCTCATTGCATGGAAACCTTTGTTCGGAGTGTGCCTCCCGTTACTAATATCTGACTTTTTGCCTCAAAAGCGAGGCAAAAAGTGTTTTTAGATGCTAATGACTAATTGCATGCTTTAAGCATCTCAAGAAGTGTTGTTGGTCGGTGACATCAACAAATTTAAAAAAAAAAGGTTTGGAAAAATTAGGTCTTGTTGTGTCTGCGAGTTATGTGTAATCTGTGTGCTCTCTGAGCCAGTATGTGTCTCAACAAAACCTCCATCATGGTAACTAACACATAATGACAGTAAAGATTGTTGACTCTTGAGTGTGAAACACAGAAGTGTAGTGTAAAACATCATAAAACGGTAAATGCTTATCTGCTAATGTAATGAAAACTTGAACTCTTTGTTGTTCAATATATGTTTAAATATTTCATAACAGGACAGAAAAAGGGAAAAATAAAAATGCACAAAATGTTTACTTTTATTATTTTTTGTTTATTTTTTATAAATTATGAAATCATGAAATTGCCGCTTTCACATCACACAGCCCTGCTGTCAGTGCAGAATCTTATAGAAATGAGTCTGCTTCCTCTTGTAAACAGGCTTTTAGCAGCATATCATGATAGGGGCTTCTTTTCTTCCTCTTTTTCTCTAGACAAAGAAAAAGAATGCAAAAGGGTAACATAAACCAAACCAAGAAAAGGAGACAACCATAATTTTTCAAGTTACTAGGCTTTAGTCTGTTATTCATTTTTACGGAGCCCCTAAAGGGACATGGAGGGGAAAAAAAACTATTGCGAGATCTCGCATTAGTTTTGCGAGATCTCGTAATAACTATTGCGAGATCTCGCATAAGGCTTTCCTACGTCAGAGAACCGGAAGTAAAACAAATGACCTGATCCACACTCATTACTGGTTAGTGGCGGTAATGCACCACATAGTTGTTTGCCAACCGCCATTAAATAGAAAAAGAAGTTGTAAACATACACAAAACAATGGAGGCACAAACACGTCATCCATGGGAGAAGTTTATTGATTTCTATTTTAGTATTGGCCTGACATATGAAGACATTAAATCCGTACTTGGCTGCAGACATGGACTTGACATTAGTGAGAGACATTTGAAAAGATTAAAAGAAAAGATTTTCCTACGTCAGTGAACCGGAAGTAAAACAGACACACAACAGCGGAGGTGTAAAGTAAAAAGGATAAAACCATAGACATAATATAAGAGTAGACCCCGCACTGACTGTAGTGGCGCAGGAATTACGGCCGCCGTCTTGCTGATTCAAGCTGAACACACTAATGATACCTCAGCACTGGGCGGCGTATTTTTGTTTAAATCGACGGACTATTGACATCAGGGCTCGAGGGCTAACTTTTCACAAGTAAGATTAAAAGATATCGTTTATATTATTATGTTATTTTTCTAAGACAGAGAGATACAGATCTACACGTCCAAGTTTTTGTGACTTAGTCTCTCCAAACTTGCATCTACTCCGTGAAGGCATCAGTGAATAATATATTCACCAATGAATATATTATTCAATATATATATATATATATATATATATATATATATATATATATATATATATATGACGTAGGAAAACCCTTTGCGAGATCTCGCAAAACTATTGCGAGATCATGCAAAAACATTGCGAGATCTCGCAATAGTTTTTTTCCCCTCCATGTCCCTTTATGGGCTCCATACATTTTAGATCAGTTTTTTAAACCCTTTGCAAAATCCCCCATTCCTTCTTTCTTGTTTTGATTCCTGTGCAGAGGTAGATGATGATGGCCAGATTATGTATTGTTCAAACAGAGCTGCACAGCGAAACCAGCTGGTGATTGGAATCAGATGATTGACCCTGACTGGTGACCGGTTGGTCAGAAACTCAGAAATTAGATGTTTTCTCTGTGCACTGTGTGGCTTCTTTGTAGAAAGGGCGCCCCTCATATATGAAGGATATTAGTCCTTAACGCTGCCGACTGAGGTTTAACACCAGATGTCAGGACCTTTGCTGCGTGTCTCTCTGCTCTCTCTTACCATTCCTGGTCTAAAACCTTGTGTGTACAGGCCACTAGCACCACAGTCTTTAAAAAGTTTAAAATAGGACATGTTTAGGGCATGTTAAGTGAGGCACCATACGAAGCACTACCAGTTTGGGATCTTCTGTGTATAAGTTGTCACAGAAGGAAAAACGGGTGTTTAAAAAATTAAGTATGTTGATGCGCGAAAGGTATGAGAAGCTGTTTGAAGTTTTTGTTTTAACTGACCCTTGTCCGCTGTTCATTCAGGTTGTTCCGCAGTTCAATTGCATGATACAACAAGCGGCTCACCATACAAGCACCGCTGTTTCAAAGCCCGTTTTGCTTCAAAAAGGTTGCAAAAGTCAGAAGAGGTGTGTTAAAGAGTTGCGAGCGCCACCAACTTCTTTCTAATCAGGTTAAGAGGAGCAAGAAAACAAGAAATTTGCCCTTTAAACAGAAATGCGGAGCCTCTTAACGGGGCCACAATTGTATTTACAGAGAGGGAGAAAGAGAATGAGGACACAGCCATCACACACAGTCCGCGGCACACACAAAGCCTTCAAAAACAATACTACACAAAATGGCTAATGCCATTAACAAGATTACATCCTAAACCATAAAAGGATGTTGTAGCAGCATAAACATAAGCTTGTCAACATGGCTGTGGCAGGATAATAGCTGGAGGGGGTGCTGGTTTTAACCTCTGCAAAAGTGAGACTATGAACAGGCAGATTTCAAATCCCTGCTTGTATTGTCGATGCTTCCAACTCTGTCATGACCTTGTTTCAAATATAAATAAAGGGGATTTTTTTTTTTATATACCACAGCCTTATTTACAGAGATCACCTTGCATTTAATTTAATCTTGGTGCACCAGGTCAGCAAATGACATTTATGCCAGAAATTTGAATGCTTGAGGGCAGGATGCCAGTCCAAGCCCTCGTAAAGCCCCTCTCATTCCCCGCTGCAGCAGAAAGCAGCGGACAGTAGTTTAGTGACACAGTGTAACACAATTAAAACAATAAAAGTCTCACAAATGAACATGTCACTGTGGAGCCCTATCAATTAGTTATCAAAGTGGAGGCCCCCGCTGCGGTGCTTCCACCTATTCTTCCTGTCGCACAACTCCCTAATAACTCCCCTTCGCCTGTCGGCCAGGAACCTATTTGTATGCGGCTGAGTTTCCTCCTCGCGCAGCGGCATGGTCAGACGCTCTATTAATCTTTCTATATGAACAGTTACTGGCGCAGATGAAATTGGGCCCAATGAGGCGAGCCTCCAGTGGCCAGGATAGGCCCCATTCATCTTGATTTGATTCGCATGCTGACACCGGAGCACTGCGATGACAGAGGTTAAGTCAGTGAGTGGCCATTGCCTTCTTGTTTGCTGTTTCAACTCCCCACCTTTAACCATCCCGTCGTCCTATAGAAATAAGACGTGGAGGGGTGTTTCGTGTCGATTTTACGGAGGCACAAACTAGAACATCCGATAACTCCCACACTGCTGATTTCACCCCCTGTCACCGGTCGCCCCGGTTCCAACAAATATATACTATAATCTTGATGGCATGTGACTTCAGCAGATCAGAGATAGATGCAAGAGGGGGGGATAGAATCAGCTGGTTGACAAGCGGCCCCTTCTCTCATCCAGCAATTTCACAGTGTCATTTTGGGATTATTTCATTACTAGCCATGATCCATGACTGAAACTCATTTTGGCCCTGACTGCTCCGAGAAAATGTGTGACAAGCAGTTGAGAAGAATTGAGAGATGGGGAAAAACTCTTGCGTCGAGCCACTTGAATAATTAAACCCCGGCTCTTTGAAGTATCCATTGGACACTTTGAGTTGTCACTTAATACCTAAGTTATTCTTGGACAGAGATGGTTTTGTCTTGCTGGGCTGTTTATTAGTGATTTGCAACACAGTTTTTCTGCGTAACAGATATTATAACAGTAGCCATCTGTTTCCATGCTTCAGCTCACTGAACCTGGGCAGTGACATCAGTGAAAAACATCCAAGGTCCTGTGGTTGCTTGTAGCTCTTTGCTGTGTTTCACTCTTCACATCTTAAGGCTCCTCTCAGATTACAAAGCTGCTGGATCCAGAGGCAGGAAGTATCGGCGCATTAGCTCCATTAGATTAATTAACAATGTTTAATCTCTAAAATGAAGCATGAGACAGAGACATGACTCACACTTTGCCATTTCCGTCCTTTCTTTAGGTGAAAAAAGAAAAAAAAAAGAAAATGGTTTCTTAAGGGTCTGCCATACTAAGAGGAAACATGATAGCACATTCATTTTCAATTCATGCAGTGCATTGGCACTTTATGGAAACTAGCTGCTCTGGTAGAGGAGCATGAAGGATGATGCTTGAAACAGGAACCTCTGCTGTGAGAACACAGACACACATTTATGTCCACATAGGACAGACATAATCTGTCTCTTCACACAGAGTGAACTAATATTGCTGTTCATTACCTGAAGTCCTTCATGTTTTGTTCCACACACACTAAGGTGTTACTTACCAAATTTGTATACCGAGAGACTAAAATGTTATCGTATTTCATTTATCAAAATCAGTTTGATCGGTCAGAAAGTATCAGAGAGCTCCAGTTTCCAGGTTTTGCCACAGATTCCTGTTTGGATTCAAGTCTGGACTTTGATTGGACCTTTCTGACACATAAATATACAGTGATGCAAACCATTAAATTATATATTGAGGATTGCTTTCCTGCTGAAAGTTGAACCTTTGCCCTACCTTGAAGTTTTTTGTGCCTCCAACAATGTGCTTTCCAAGATTGTCCTGTATTTAGCTCCAACTATCTGGGTGTTCATGGTGAATTGCATAGCATTCTGCATGTAGCAAAGAAGTGTAATTTTAGTCTCATGTGATCAAGACGTCTTCTTGTTTTCATTGTGACCCACTACGTGGCTTATGGCAACATTTAAAATGGACCTTTAACGGCTTCCTTCTTGACAATCTTTCATAAAAATCCAGATTTTATAGTATGCAAAACAAATAACTGCTCTATCAATACAGGCTTCCACCTGAGCTGTGGAACTCTGCAGCTCCCACAGAGTTGCATGCAAACTTACCTCCAGATTCTACATCCTCCATGCTTGCTTCATTCCGTTCATGCCCAACCGACATGAGCTGAACGGAGCAACTACATTGTTATGTTAATTAATGAAAACAGTAACTCAGAGGTTAAAGAACATCCAGCCGGATCCAGCTCCATAAGTCTAATCGTAGGAAACAGAAAACAGAACGTCAACAACCTCTGGTTTGTCAAAGTTAAACAGTGTAAATGATATTGTCAAATTACACAAATTATTATTATTATTATTATTATTATTATTATATATATATATATATTTTTTTTTTTTATGTTCACAATAAAATTTACTTTTTTCATCTAAATATTATTTTACACCAAATGAGGAAGCAGATTTATCATTTCAACATTTAATTTGCCCACTAAACTGAGACAGATGGACAGATGCTCCTCAGCTGAAATGGGGCACCTGTAATTGTCCTGGTGGGAGATATGGGCACCGATGATGGTCAGAAGGTTGTCAAACTGGTAAAACTCACCAAACTCAAAACGCCTCTGAATTATTTGTGAATTCATACATGGTGCAGATTATATCATATCATTCAGTAAATAAAGCCAAGCTGCTCTCTCGATTTCATCCGCAATTTTACAAAGAGTCCGGCAGAGAAAAAAAAAAAACAGGGTAGCTCCTCCCAACGGGCGGCACTTTGCCAGACACGCCGCTAGAGTGCTGAAGCTCTAGACAGTGTGTCTGACTTTTATGTGCACATGCATCCAAGTTGAAGTGTTGAACGCCTTTTGATGCTCAAAAAGGATTTGACCTGAACACAACACTCTAAGCAGTTCTGATTGTCACCGGTAAACTGTTTGAGCCACTATGTGAAGGGTCTGCTTGTAAGGCTGAGTTTACCTGTAACTCCTCAGACTGAAGAAGTCTCTTGGAGAAGAGACAAAAGATTTCAACAAACAAGAATCCTTCCAGAGGACATTCTCAACCTTTTTGTTCTATCTGGATTACTGAGATGTCTAAGGGCATACTTAATGTTGTACTGAATAGTATCCTGAAGACAATTGGTAGCATTTCATTTTCTTTAGGTGTATCGGCGTAGAGGAGCGAAATCCAAATGCATTCTACAATTTTCAGATTGTTTATTTGCTGCTTAAATGCAGTGAGACCATGTGTACACATTCAGTTACACAAAAAAAAAAAACAAAAGACAAAATATGTGGAATCATGAGAGTTGTCAGAATAAAACCCATATCGCTTTTCATTCCCTATTCAGGCACGACCAACCTGCCGTTTTGTTCCAGACGCATTCAGGAGCGTGCTAAGAAGCTTTGTATATGCTGCTAAATTCATCCTTTACAAAGCCCAGACTGTTAATTGTTCCTTGTCTATCATACTGCTTTTCATGATTTGAATGGGAGTAATTCCCACCAATGGCAGATTATCTTTACCGACTCCACTGTTACCTTGCCAGCACACACGCTCGCACCTTTGTGACAATGTGTGTATACAGCCACCATTGACATTATTACCTCCCAGCTGGAGTGCAGTTTAAACCGCTTAGAGCTTCACAGCCTTTGTAGCCTCAGCCCCCAAAGGCAGCAAGGGAACTGGATATTGTCATTGGAAAAACACAGACACAGCTAAGACAGGTTCTGATTGTACTTTTTTTTGTAATAACCAGTATTGAATGAATTGAATGAATATACTTTTAAGTAGGCTTACATTCCTGAAATAAAAATCCCTTTATATTGGTATTTTGTAATATTTAGATTTTTAGAGAGCTCAGGGGTTTTCATTATCTGTAAGTGCCTGTCCAAATTCTCAGTTGGGTCATGGCAACAGAAAACAGGCTTAAATTGGAGACAACTAAATTATTGTTCAGCTCTTTCTGAAAACGCTTCAACACCTATCCTCTTCAACACATATCCAAGAGTCAATTCTGGTGGCTCGCACTTGAGCAACCGGTTGTTGGTGCACTTCTGTTTTTAAGGACATGGAGGACCTCCTAGACGCGTTCTAAGTCAGATGCAAATCAATGACCTACTCGTCACTGTTCAAACAACAGCTACATAAACGCATGGTACAGCACAGGAGGACCAGCAGCTCAGGGCAAGATTCAGCAGTCCACTTGCACCTCAAGAACAAAGAGCACTCTTTTGATGACAATGATGTCCAGATTTTGGACAGGGAGAACAGATGGTTTGAAAGAGGGCTGAAAGAAGCCATCTTGGTCAAAAGAGAAAAGCCATAACTAAACAGAGAGGGAGGATTGAGCTTCCGGCTCCCCAGTGTTTACACCTTGGTCCTCCATAGAGATTACATCAGCATCTCATCATGATTCAGGTGACCAAGTACTCCACTCACACCAAGCAATAGCTTCTAACGACCCGGGATAGCAGTGGGTGGGTCACTGGTTTGCATCTGACTCAGAACGCACCTAGGAGGATGGGCCTCCATCTCCTTTAACTGCACGTTGCTCAAGTTTGAGCTACCAGAATTGACAAAGATTCCTGGACAGGTATCAAAACTGAAAGTCCTGCTGCCTCCGACTTAAGCCTGTTTGTAGTTAACTGTAAGTCTTAACCATCAGAACTACACCGAATAAACATTTTAGATCTGTCACTGTGTGTGGGATGAATCTATGGCACGTTACACTTTTTTAATCAAATTACTGACATTAGTTAAGTTTTGAAGGATATTCCAATTTAATGAGTACACACCGTAGATGTTAACTTTGTTACATTGAAAAACCCTTTCTTAAAGCAGATGCCTGCAGAGACACATTGTAGGTGTATGATTAATATATCCGACTGTGTATGTGTGTGCTTGTTTGTTTGTTGTGATGTGACACCCGGGACTGGACAGGCTTTGGTGAGGAAGTGTGTGTTGGGGAGACCTGGCCCTCAGAGATTTGGCTGTTCCGACTGCAGCAGGCCAGAGGGGGATAATGGAATGTCATTCTGTCAGCTCCTTGGCTGATTAGCGAGTGTTTGTTATTTATTGATTGTCTTTCATGGTGAATTATCTATGCACAGGTCAGTGCCAGCATTTTATTCCTGCAGCTCTGATAGCTGGCTATTCCCATCCTCACACCAAATCAATGAGCACAAATAAAATGGAATTTTTAAAATGAGGGGGGAAATTAGCAAACATCTCAGCACGGTCGCTGTCATGCATATTTTAGCGGTGATCCCACGCAGCCCTGACATCAGCCTTGTGTTTCCATGAAAGTGCGCTCTCACCGACTATTCAATTTTAACAGCCGTCATGTCTCATTCTCTTCCAGTCCTGACTACACGTTTTCACCTGAAATCCCTCTGCCATCAGCAGCTGTCACATATTTATCATATGTATAGGCTTTGTAGCAAATGTAGCACTTTGTAATACCATCTAATTGAACTGATCTTGTTATAGATACTTATGACATTTGCATCAAAATGGCGGTATTCTCTTAAAGCACTTAGACACTCTTAAACCTCCAAACGTATTGACACCATGGTACAAATGTGTAAAGAACCTTAAAATAAATGTGTCTATTGTTGCAGCATAATCTCACAATTTTAGACAAATTGTCTCCACATGTGACATTTTACAAGATTGAAGCATATGGATCTCTCTGTAAAATGCAATAACCTGGCTTTACTTAAAAAAAAGTATGCAAACTTTTTGCCTCAAAATAAAAAAAATTTTTAACTTAAAAATGGTGGCATACACAACTTAATGGAGTGTCTGTAACTTATTAGTAATAGGAAGGTCTTTCTAGAGAACTAGTGCGGCTAGCTTAAACGAGCTAGCCTTTTTTTTTTTTCTCAACTATCAACTTATCAAAAAAAAAAACGATCTAGCCCTTTGCTCCAACATGGCTCTTCAGTTTTGTTATTGTCTCAAATAAAGTAATGACAACTATGTTATAATGTTAAGTTCAACATCTACCATTAGTGTTATATCAAGTTCAAGAATTCAAGACACTGGTGATCTTTGTGCAATTGTTAATTTAGTAGACCTTGTAACTATCAGGTAACAACATTGTTGACATTGAACACCCTTCTACTCAGTAACATCAAATAAATCCCTATAATTGTAACAGCAACCTTGGTCATGGTGTTGCAGCACTGACTACACCCTTTGCCAAACTGTCAGCCAGCGAGGTTACAGTTTCACGTTGATCTCCACACAAGTCCCCGCCACTTTCAAATACTTTTTGCCTGGACTCAACTATTAAATTATCAAGCATATGTTTTTATCCAGTAGTCCAGTTCTCTGTTTACTTATTGGTGATAAGTATAAATAACACATTGGTGAGAATTGAGATAAGTTCACTTCTTCTATTTAAGTGATTGTTACATTTAGGCCATTCCCAGTCCTGGTCCTTTATTCTCTCTGGGTCACACCACAATTTTTCTAAAGGAAGGTTAATGGGCAGTGGTGGTCATAGAAGAAGGTTGATTTCTATCTCTGGTGAGCCATTTCTGTGTTGATTTGCCCATATGTTTTGGAACATTATCCTGCTTAAAAACCCAGTAACAACCCATTTTAATTTTACAGGAAGAATTTATGAGATTTCTTTTCTCACAATATCGGGTATTTCATAAGGTACACAAGGCTATGCACTCTATCATGGCTCCCTGGGTGCTTGGAAGAGAAACAGGCCCACATCATTGCAGATCCTCCACTATACTAAACATCGAGGTGAGGTCCCTTTTCCACATATGCATGTTTCATTTCATGGCCAGATTTGTCTAGGTTTGTTGCCTAAAAGTTCAAACTTAGACTCGTTGTTGTATCAAGGCTCACAGTTTCAGTTAAAGTCTCTAGCCTTTACCCAATTGGGGGAGGGAATCAGACTTGATGCTTTTAGTTATTTTTAGTTTAGAAAAAATGCTTAGATCAGGGGTCACCAACCTTTCTAAAACTTAGAGCTACTTCATTGGTACGATGTCATACGAAGGGATACCTGTACTTACTTTTGAACTACAAGAGCCCAAATTCACCAAAACTTTATGTAATATAAATATGTTTTAGTACTTTTGTCAATTTTAAATATATGTAAATACAAGCAAGATTAAAAAAAGGAAGAGCAACTGTAAAAATGCAGCGCACTGGAGGGTTGTCCTATTTTTTTTTTTAAACAGGCTTGAGGGCCCCACCTATGATCCTCGGGGGCTACCTGGTGCCCACGGGCCCCATGTTGGTGACCCCTGGCTTAGATTGACATAAATGGTGATTGCTCCAGTGAGACCTTCCCCCTGGACCCCTAAACACACATCAACAAGACTTCAAACATCAATACAGTGAATGTTGTTACATCACTAATATCTATGTAAAAAGAACACCGATCTGCAAAACAAAACAAAACAAAAAACAACTTAATTAATGAGGACAATTAAAAAATAAAGATATATTTCTTAATCTGTGTAATTTTAGGCCCCATTTTTTCATAAAACGAGCAATGGTTTCACAAATGACAGCGTTAGCGTTTATGAGCTAACATTTTGGGAGCCAGTTCTGACAGTCAACTTTACATAGGCTGCTTATGTGATCCTCCTCACAACACTCTGCTGAATATATCAAGCACACCCTAAGCATTAGAATGGTCCATTTAAGCTGCAACATCCACTGCTGCTTGCCTGCCTTCCTTTCCACTTTGCGTTGTCCTTGTGCTGAAATGTGCCATACAAATAAATTTGCCTGGCCTTGGCTTTCTGCTGCCAGCTTCGGCTTGATTCTCTTCCACCACTCAGGTCTCTGAGACCAGAGACCCCTCTTTTCATTTCCTAACATGCAGAGACACGTTCAGGGAGCTGAGTCCAAGACACGTCGAGCAACATGGCCATAGAGTGATGAGATCTTAGCCTGTTCATCCAACACACACTGCTACTATATCAGCTAATAAAGATGTATTTAAATGTTTGAGTTGTCTGACTGGCATGACATTATTAGGTAGTGAATGGGCACACATTTTGAAACTGATTATACTGTACAAAATGCAAGGGCACCCCCACTCCCACTGATTCAATAAACAATAAAAAAAAACTCAATAGGCAAAACTGAGACATCTTTTCTTGTTTTCTTTCAGAATGGCACCCTGGGAAGTGTGCCCATCAGCCATATAAAAAAACGCCACCCAACGCAACCAATCGTTGAGGTGTTGGTTTCTAAGTTACAGAGCTGATTCTAAATCAAACCTTCAAGTGAATTGTCAAACCTTTAAATTATTGAAACTTACTTTAACACCTAATTTGATCCCCGAGGCTCTATTTTGAGTCCTGTAGCATCTGAGAGAATGACCTCATTTTGTCGCACTACATCTACACTCCTCCATCCTAGACTTCATTTATTTACCTCATTTATTGTTGACAGAGTACAGCGACTATTTATGGTGCTTGAGAGTCAACAGCACGCTCTCATTCTCTTCCACTTTCTGCCTCTCTGTGTTGTCGGTGACGTTTGTGTGCTCGAGATGGATGCAGTCTTCTTTATTAGATAGCATCAGTCTTTTGTCAGACGACTAGAATTGCACAGTGGTGGCTGTCTGCACCGTTGCACTGGATTTCGCTTTAGTCCTCCGAGGACGATCTCTCAGAGCCTTTTTGTTTAACCTGGCGGCCATGTGATGGGGCCCACTTGGCCTCGTCATCCTGAGCATAAAAGGCGTCCGTGTTCGGCCTTCTTCTCAGACCAAACGGCTGTCCGAGGCAGCATTGACTTTCTGTCAGCGCCTGCCCGCTTATTGTTTGTGAGTTTGATTAAAAAAGAGGGAAAAAAAAAGAAGAAAAAGACGACAAAAATGCAATTACTCAAGTTGGAGGAAACCGAATGCAGACCTTATAGAGATAATCACAGACTAATGTGACATTCCTCCCTCACCACAGCAACCAGAGAAAAGACTTTGAGAAGCAGAAAAACAGAACGGCTAGAGGAAAAAAAAAAAAGCCCAGAAAGACTGTTAATCTATATGGGCACCGATTCTACAGCTTCTATAATGTGTTTTTTTTTTTTTTTTTTTCAGTTCTGTAGTAGAACTGTAATGGCTTGCGGAGAAATAGACTTTTATGAAGCATCCCAGCTGCATTCACTTGGTGCATCCATTAAATTGGTCTTAGTTATTGTATTGTGTGCTGTAGCTGGGCCATAAGAAATGTTTCCGTTACAAGACGGTCACACGAGGAAGCAGTTGCTCCACATGCAGTAAAATCACAATCATATAATTTTCTTACACCAGTGAACATAATAAAGGAACACAAACACCGAAAACGGGCCCGATAAACATGTGTTACTTACGCAGACACACAGTCACTCAGACTCCGACTTAGTGACTGCGGGTGGTATCTGTGCGTGGTGCGTCTCTTAATTTCTGCCAAGGAAACAGCTTCCAGATGTAACAGTTTCCTGCTGGCCCCGCCCAGTCCAGATGCCAGGTCTGCCAGCAGATCTGCCTCAAATTGGGCACATCTGAGCAATCATTTAGCTCCCATCTTCCCAAAGGCAAACATTTATTTTTTTTTTCTTTTATTAATAAAGACTTTTCATCTTTGATTGAAATGGGTAGTGCTGGGGGTGGTAGTGTGGATACTGCCTTAAACCTACAACAGAAGGTTGCTGTATCACTGTATTGGTTTAAAAGGAGGGAGGTGTTTTTTTTTTTAATGTTTGCAGGAGAACTTTGGTCTGAAAACTGTTTAGTAAGAGAGGAAAAGGACATCCTCAGTGGTAAGTGGTTCCAGGTTATGCACACTGCATCATTACTGAATCATATTGCCTTTGGCCACAACCTCAACAAACTCCTGCAATAGTTTAAATCTCCAGCACACCACTGCCTCTGATCCTCAACTGTACATTCTTATATATTTTTTGAAAAGGTGTTGTTGCAAAATAAAGACATTGCAGTGTGACTATAGATATGATCCTTTAGCTTTTAGTGCTGTAAGTGAACAAATTAGGGAAATTATGTGGTGTATAATTGTGTATTGATTAATATCTCAAACAAACAATTAAAACAGTTCATTCATCTTGATGGTATAAAAACATGTAGATTAAATGTTCTATGTCCATGGTATTTTTGATTTGGGAGTTACTGATGCTGAGTTCCAGTCATAAAATTAACTATCTGTATGTGATTACAAACTCTGTACTTTTAAATTACAGAGTTTGTAATCACATACACACTATATTTAAAAAATAAATGATATGTTCTACATCAGGTGTCTCCAATTTCAGTTCTTCAAAGCTCCTGTCCTCTAACGTTAAGATTAATCCCCGCTCTAACACACTAAATCTAAGTGGCTGATTTACATCCTCAGCATTTCAATTCTACTATTTACTCTGATATTTCCAAAGTTCATTTATTTGGGTAACTCGGTGTACTAAACAAAACACACGTAGATTAAATTCACAAAGATTTATGTTTTCAAGCCTTTTTTGTCTTAATCATGGTCACTTTCTGCTTACAGCTTATGAAAATACTATATTTAAGATTAGAATATTACGTTTTACCAGTGAAGAACATTAATACAATAAATGTGGGCTTAATGATCACTATGTTTAATATTTGCTTAAAGGGTGTTTCGAGCCTGATCAGAATGCATATTCTAATTTTACTAAGACATACCAGTACATTTTATTCTACCGGTGCATTTGCTTTTAACCGTTTCCCATAAACATGCAGGTAAACAACACGGAGAGATGACAATAGGAGGATGGAGTTTTTAGCTGTCTAATGTTAGATGACAGTGAGTTCGGCCTCCGTCTGATTGCAGGTCAGCTGTAGGGATGGCCCCATGGTCACCTAATTCCCATTTCAGCCTTCCTGTCTTCCTACCCGGCTACGTCCAGCCGTCACTTTCCATTTCGACTTTCTGCTAAATGCTGACATGCTCAAAGACATATAGGATTCCATTATTTTCACTCATATGAGAGTGCCACACTTGATTCAAGCCAAGCTGTCATGGGAAAGCTAGGTTCCCTGCCCCAATGCACGCACGTACGCTTACACACACACACACACACACACACACACAGACACACACACACACACACAAACGCCAGGCTCACCTTGAAACCATACGATTCATGCCAATGAAAACAGACTGATTCTGCTGTGAGCACATGATCCAACGGCATTTACCAAATAAAATGTTTTATGCAAGTGGTGACTTATCTCTTTGGTCTCTATAAAGCAACAGAGACCGAGCCAGCTCATAATGCTGCCACTGTAAATCAGACAGATTTAATTTCAGTTTCATTTCAAAGGGGGTTAGCCATCAATAATTAAAAGGATGTGTTTATGACTTACCAAGATCATAATTAATCCGCTTCAGGGTAAGGATTTTACACAGATTATTTCCATCGTGTTCTGTTTTGTTCCTTTCAGGCCTTACCATGGCGGAGGGAGGGGTGTTGATTAAGATGTGCTTAGTGGATTATAAACTGTCGTTCCTTAGGCAGGTCATAAAGAATAAAACTAATCTTGTACCTTTCGACCAAGGCTGACACACTTTTAGCAGGTTATGATTCATAAGCAGCCTAATTCATAAAGTGGAAGCAGGAGATTATACATGTTTACTTTCCTCTCTGTTGAATGGGATTAACTTCTGAGGGAACACATTTTTTAATTACAGTTTTTGTTGTCATTGTTATACTACTGACAATTTATGTTCTTCACTGTCAAAAACGTTCCTTTCACCTTTCTGGTATATTATTTAAGTTATATGTACATTGGCTTACATACATACATATTTGCGAATTTAGAACAATTTACACTTTCAGAGTTTGTGTGATAGAGAAACATACTGCACAATTATGGAGTGGAAGGAAAATGATAATTTCACATTTTTTCATAAATAAAAATCGGAAAAGTGTGGGGTGTGCTTGTATACAGCCCTCTAACTCGGCACAAAAGAGTGACATTTTTGTGCATTCTTTTTCCCAAAATAATTCAATATCAGTGAGATTGGCTGGATATGATCTGTGAACATCCGTTTTAAGTCATGCTGCAGATTCCGAATTGGATTTAGGCCTGAAATTTTACCTTTCCATTTGAATTTATGAGCAGGATTTGAGCTAAACCTTTCCATCAGAGCTCTGGGTGTAGGAGCTGACCTCCCCTCCATTAGGGACCTAGGGTAAGGAAAACGGCTGCTAACATCTCTGCAGACCGCACATATCCTGCACACAAACTGTTAAGACTTTTATCTTCAGGTTGGCTCTACAGAGCAAGAACCAGCTGCCAGATTGACATTTTACTTCTCCCAAGCTTTCTCCCTGATAAAAAAAAACAATCAACAACTTACAGCCTGAGCTGTAAATAACAGTGAAATAACACTCTGTCCTACAAATGTTTTTCAGCAAAATATGGCTAGATATACATACATGTACATACCATTCATTGAATCTTTATTTGTTCCTCTAAAGTATATATATATATATATATATATATATATATATATATGGGCATCTAAAACTGAAGTCAAATTCCTTATTCGCACACAAAGTCGTGTCATATAAAGCTTATTCTGAACCTCTGTCTTAGCCTCTAACAAGTATTTTTCCATAACTGTTTTGTGTTTTGCTTTATCCAGCCATTCAGTCATATCTTCTCTGCTGAGTTTAAGCGTCCCCACAGCATGGTGCTCCCTCCACCATGCTCTACTGCATGTATGCTGCGTTCCGGGTTGATGTACAGTGCTGGTTGGTTGTTGGGCTTATCTGACCAGAGTGCTTTTCTGACACGTTTGCTGGGGTTTTTTTTGGATAAAATGTCACAAACTGACAATAACTCCATCACCTGTCTGCTGTGTTTCTTGGTCGTTGTGATGATGTTTTTTGACAAATGTTCTTAAAAAAACTATTACCTTCATAGAACAGCTGGATTTTTATTGACATTAAATTAAGCACAGGAGGGCTCTGTATAGTAATTTGTGACTTTTGAAGGCTATTGGTTGCAATAGATTATAACTATAGTTATCAGAGTAAAAGGGGCTTAATACAAATGCATGCCAAACTTGCCTGCATGCAGATTTTAACTTACAAATCAAATTTTGTTTTGACCTGACAATGACACTATACTTTTTGTCGGTCAATCCTATAAAATTCCAAAAAATATACTAGAGTTTGTGGTTGTAAGGTGACAATATTTTAAATAAGTTCAAAGGGAGTGAATACTTTTGCAAGGAATTGAATCTCTTTGCAGACCAATTGATTTTCTTGCAAAAAAAATGTCTTTTTAGTCGGCAAAACTTTAATCCAACTGATCTGCTCCATTGTTCTTGAGCTAAACAGCCGCTGAACTTGGCAATCGTTCCAGATACATTGAACTTGTTTCATGGTGAGTTGACAGGGGAAAAGCACATCAGCAGTTACCATTCAAACAGAAAATGGAGAGTGTCAAGCTGTACACCAAATCAAGACAGATCCTGCAGCAAAATGTGTTTAGGCATTGTACCGATTTCACTTTTCCCGTCTCGCTTCTTTTCCTGCTCCCTCGGCTGGGGCTGGGAGCGGGGAGCGGGGGAGGAATTAGCCATTATGATGGCTCCCGGGCCCCCGCGCCTCAGCTGATGGGCGAAGAAGTCTTGCCGGGGTTTTTGTCACCTGTCTTCCAGGATTTAACATGGCTGTGCGTCTGGCAGCCGACAAGACGCGGAGGCTGTGGCTGTGGCTGGGGTGGGGGCTGAAGGATGTAACACGGATGGGGGGCAAAAACAAACAAATACAAAGAGAAATACATGCTTGTGAACAAAAGAATTAGACATATGGGGATGGAGAAATTGCTTTCTGTGTTTGGTTGGGGTGATTTGACAAGCAGCATTTTGCCCAGCGTGTATTATATATACGTATGTGGTGGCTGCCCCTTCAGACTGTGCAACTTTGGTATGCAGCGAGTAGGCAGGCAAGATGGAAAACAGGGGAGGAGGTGTTGGATTGATTTTTATTCTGCTCCTTGGTATGAAAAGGTCACTTTGATCAATGCTGCATAATTGGGGCTGTATTAGGATCATATCGGGTCATTTTACTGTTTAATGATGAAATATTAAATATTGGGTAGGTAAGATTGCAGTCATTAGTGGGCCCTTTCATTTATAGCCCTTTAATTAATTTGAACCTGACCCCTAGTCCAATACTTTTGAGCGTGCAGACTCAAAAGCACTCTCTGCTGAAACCACAACCTCTTAGCCAATTGGATCCACTTACCTATACACATACCTCACTTTGTTAATGGACATAGGAGAACGGTATTAGCACTTTAGTAAATAATATGACTCTGCTAATAGAATCCTTAGAAGCCGCAAAGAAAACTGTGTTGATTATGCTTCTTTTTCACCCTTTCTTACGTGAAAAAAAAGAAAACATGTTAAGGCACATGATCTTAGACTCTATATGTGCAGTCCGACATTTTAAGGACACTTTTAATCAGAAAACTGACCGACGCAGTTCATCAAATCATAAAATAGCCTAAGCTCCGCTTACGGAGAAGTACTTTGTCACTGTCAAACTTGACTCCATATTTCTTCCCCCAAGACTTTCGCTCATTCATTTCCTGCCTTCTACAGCTCTTCATTATTAACCGTTATTGGACATAAAGACAATATGTGAGGAGTCATGCAGCCGTGCAGATGAGTACTCTTTCTGTAAATGACCAGCAGTGGGCTGGTAAAAAGCGGAGAGCGCCGGGGCAAACGGAGGACAGTAGGACGACTAAAAGCACTTTAATGACATGGCCGGACTCGTGTTTCCTAATGATGCAGGCGAGATTAATTATGCTCCGCGTATGGGTCATAATTATACGAGCACTGATCCTCTTCCACCGGCTATGCTTGGCCACTCTCTGTCTATGCCTTGAGTTTCAGATGATCCATCAACACGTTCCCATATTCCTTTCACTCTTTGCCTTATTTATATATGGCAACATGTTGTTTCCTTTATGCCTCACATTAGAAAATATTGACAGATAATTAGAGGCTGCAGAGTGACTGCATTTAGTTGATTAAAAAAAAAACAGAATTATGTAAATCTTTAAAGAAAAAAAAAGAAATACCCTACATCAAATTCCTTATTCCAATACATTACGATAAACAATCTAAGTACAACTAATTAGGAAGCTTTCAGCAACGTTTGTGTTTTCTTTGCAAAATTGCAAATAAAGCAGCTTTTATTTAAAGTAAAACTACTTTGTTTAAAGATAGTCATTTTGCAGTATTATTAATTTTATACCTTATAATCAGATATAAAATAACCCCTCCGCCACAGAACGTTTTGTAGTCAATGTTGCAAAGTTTGTTTATTAGAAGCTAAAGTCGCTTGCAAATTTTGATTTGTTTTTCTGTGCTCTCTGGTTAAAATAGTGCTGTGTTTTGCAACTAAACATGATCATTTATAGAAGCACACAATTCATTTGTTGGACTGTTTGTGTTAGTTCCTAATTCATTTTATTTTTACCAGACCTCTTTACCATAGCCATACATAGGCACCAATGTAGTGTAAATTTGTAATAAAAATATATGTGAAAATTCTCAATAATCAATTGAAAACCAAATTGTAGGAATTCCAGCAATCAAAACCTTCCTATAAATCCTGACCAGCTTTTTTCATGTTTTTACTGTTATTTTCATGAAAAAAATCTTTCTTGATGAGCTCCAAGTCTTTTGGAGGACCTCCATGCCATCTTTAGTCACCTCGTCAGATTCTGAATCAGATGCATGTGAAGATTCTGGCAGGGCCACTCCAAAGCATTAATATTACTTCTAGTCACAGAAAACGGAATCCTTCGCAGTTTAAAGTCAGATATGAACTGTTTTAACTTTAGAAATCCTAATAAATAAGAAAAAGGAAAATTAGAACAATAATAACAAACTATTTGAATCTATACATTGGTCAAACATATTTGCCCATGTATGGCCATTGCAGTATATAGTACTTTTAATTCATTAATTTCATTGCTGTCTTCATACATACATACATATATATATATATATATATATATATATATATATATATATATATATATATATATATATATATATATATATATATATATATATATATAATGTGTGTGTGTGTGTGTGTATGTGTTATATATACATGTTGGCTACTGTAGGCCAGATTGCTCAACCTCGTTCCAGTTGTGATTAAACACTTAGAAGATGTTCGTACAACAGAGGACTGACGTCCAGACTTAGATGTAGATCTGAAAGGCGGGACAGAGGAACAGAGGGCAATTTACCTTGTGGTAAGTAGAGCCATTGGTTGATTTAATACATCTCCATGAGATGCCCCCATCTAACATCCTAACAGGGCAGAGCTGCTGTTTGCTGAGGAAGGGTGTTGGTATATCTGTCCGTGAATTGACAAAGAGAATGACGTGGCAACGGGGATGCCTTAATTCCTTGACATAAACATACACACAGATTAATGAAGCCTCGGGAGATTGTGAAGAAGGGGAAAGATTGGTTATCGATCCATAAAAAAATTTCATGGTAATCCCTAGCAGGAGACAGAGTGTCTGGTATCTGAGTTAATAATCTGATTTCTAGGCTGTCCAGGACAATTCCAAGCAGCGTGAGGGCCTAATCACAGCGCCGTCTTCCCATCTAAGAGCAGCTGCCTTGGTCCAACAGCACATCACCTCCCCCCTCCGTCACCTACCTCCCCCCCTTGGGTCTCTGGCCCCCTCCAGTGACTTGGACAGAGATGGAGCATATGATGGAAACATGTTGACAAATTAATTTTTGTACATTTCAGAGGAGATTTGGGGAACGGAGATTTGTTGAGGCTTGCCTGGTAAATGCTAGCAGACTTGCACCAGCGTTCATCTGGCGGCGAGCTCGCGAGGTTCTTCTGAATGGTTTGGAATAGGAGAATTCCCTTGTCACCAGATATTTAAGAAACCAGATAATTTAGCTTGGTAAAACAAAAGAAAACTCTTTGAAATGTTTCAGCCAACTTGTTGGATAAAAAGAAACCTCAGGAAACAGAAAAAAAGGCAACACAGAACGAGGCAGAACGGAAAAGGCGAAGCACTGCAAGATTCGGACAGCCAGAGCAGAATTTGATGCAGTATGAGGTTTTATCCTGTCTCACTGTTCCTTCGCTTTCCCTCTAGGTGTTCTTTGACTCTGTGCTGCAGCTGGTGAGAAAACAGGGTATTAAAGTTATATAGAGCAGTTTGGCAATAATACGTCTTAGGTAGCTGGATCTAGTCAGAGATTTTCATAAAATCTGGAAACATGTTATTTTCATCCATGCTGCAAACACACACACAAATTAAAGCTAATAAGGAAGTGCCGTTATTATTTTATCTAACATAGAATTATGTCCTAAATTTATTCGCTGCCCAGAGATTTATTCAGCTTTCTTTTTGTGCCCTGCTGAAAAAAAACACAATATCAGAAGACAGCATGGGACACCCTAAGGAGAGCCAGCTGATGTGTCTCAGTTAGGCTAATATCCTCGTCTCCCATTTTTCTCTATTAAATCTTAATCACAGACTTGTCGAGTGTCACTTGACATTTGCATTTTGCCAGGCAAAGCTGGGATGCACACAGCTCCCAGAGGTTGAAGAGCTTCCTTTCACTGAGTGCTTTGTTCAGTCTTGGCCTCTCATCTTCAGCGGCGTCTTGGTTACAGATTGGCCATGATGAGAATTGGTTTTTATCCGTGTGTGCTAGCTGAGTGTTGTTTCCTACATAGGGAAATAGCTGTTACAACATAGGAACAGTTCCAAAGCATCAATTTTCCGGCTTACATACAAATCAAATCTGAGATTACGGTAAAAAGGATAATTTTCTGCTCTTCCATGTAAAGTCGTTTCTTCAAATGACTGAGTAAAGCAAAAGAAAAAGGCAGAAATAAACGACAAGGACCTGTTAAAAGAAGCAGTCGACACTGATTTAACTTCTCTCAATAATCAATCTCCTCTTCTTGATGTTTACAAAAAAGAGTCAATAAGTGAAGAAGAAGCTTTGTGATTAGCTTTGATTTCTACTTCCAGTCCAAATCAGCCATTATTGCCTCTGTCCCTGTCTCCCCCTCTTTCCCAATATGACATTGATAACGGCAAGCTTCACAGAAGCTGTCCTCACAAGCGATTCATCGACTTACTCTTCTGAGACAGACTGTAACATACAAGCTCTCATTAGCGCATTGGTGGCCCTAAATGGTGTTAAGGTCAGAACACATAACATGGAGTGCTTTAGCTGAAATTCTGTCCGAGCAAAATACATTATAGTTAATATTATCCTACGCACGGTTGATGTGGGTAAAGTTCTGAATTACTGCCGAACATTTGTATTGGAAAAAGCTTTTGGTCCCGCGAGGATGAGATTTATTTGTTGTTACAATGAGTTTAGTTTGAAGGTGATCTGGCAACATTTAAGCAAACCTATAATGTGAAGCAGTCCTGAAGTGAGAACTATTAAAACAGTTAAGCATAGTTAGTTTAGCTTGTCCCTAGGAACTAGGCTAAGACAGAAACAAGTGAAACCCGAACATCTCCCTTCCAGTTATACAAAAGTTTAAGCCTTCTCTGTTTAATCTTCACATCAGCACAACTAACATTTCCAAGTTCTTAGTATGAGTAAGCCTAACTGATTACATAAAACATTGGATCACTGTTGTTTTGGCCAATACTGACCAGACTTGGACTCAATCATTGGACTGCCAGACAGAAAAGTATGACTCATCAGTCCAAAAAAACACATGTGTACCGCACTAGAGTCCAGTACATCCACTTTGCATTACACATGTTGATTTTCAGCATGGGTGCGGCTGCAGTGCAGTTATTCTTTTTGTATGCTGCAAGCAAAAAAACAAAAAACAAATCTAAAATCAGAATCCACAAACATATTTGGACTAAGATTTGCTTTATGTAAGATAAAACCTCTGCGTTCCATTTTATATGTCTCTGATTCAAAGACTTGGCAGCTTTGGGATGTCCCTCCTGACATTCTTTCCTAAGCTTGTGTCTGAATAATA
Organism: Fundulus heteroclitus; assembly: GCF_011125445.2. Taxonomy (NCBI): domain Eukaryota; kingdom Metazoa; phylum Chordata; class Actinopteri; order Cyprinodontiformes; family Fundulidae; genus Fundulus; species Fundulus heteroclitus. Next base: position 35,019 of record NW_023396772.1, read on the forward strand.
TCTACATGAATGTGTGAGCTTTTAGGTCCACCTGCGAATAAGCTCAAGCAGAGCCTTGCAGGAAAAGCTTTAATTTGACACTGATGTTGCCAATAAACAAACAAAACCCAGTCTCGCTCATAATCTGTATCTTTTCTGGAGACATAATGATGCGTTAGCACGGCCCGGGTTTCCATTGTGCTTCGGCCTTGTCATGGTGGCTCAGGGGAAGACTTATCCATATGAGAGGCTTAAAGCAGCCTGTTCAGATCTGCCAGGATTAGGCCCAGGCTAATACACTGGGTCAACAGCATGGTTGTCCTAATGAGACAGGTGTACAGTACTTATGGATGTCTCTCCATATAGTGGGGGCTCACACAAAAGCTGATATCATCCCTGCCGGCTTAGCTTGACTCATATGATATCCCCAGTAGTAAATACAGTTCTGTATCAGCCTTAATGCAGACATGCAGCAGGCTCAGGGTTGAGCTGAGCCACAAAAAAAAAAAAAAAAGAAAAAAAAAATTATTGTGGAAAAAAAATGAAACTAAAATGGAGGATTTAAAATGTTCTTGTCTCTGCTTCTCTCGGCTTTTCTCTCTCCAAACCGAAAGTAAACAAGAGTGAGCTCTCACTGCTGCGGTCTTCCAGGATATAATTTATAGCACTGCAGTGAATTCACCATAATTCATTTGAAACCTTCACAAAACCTGTTTCCTGTAATAAAAAAAAATCTTACTTGATTAAAAATACACTTTTTCGTTTCAAATAGTGAAGAAGAAAGATGAGTAAAGTGATTTCCTGGTCATATCTTTCAGTGAGAAGGACAAAAATTATTACTTGCTGGTTGAAAATTCTGTTTATTCGAACATTTCAGCTTTTTGTCATGATTAGTGCCTGTTTGTTTCTGCATTCTGCCATGGCCACCTGCTGCACTGCTATCAGCCTCATGCCTCGCACCTGTGATCGGCTCTGTTTAAACACACCCCTGACTACAGAGCTCCAACAGATTGTTGAAAGCTCTTTTTTTTTTTTTTTTTTTTTATTTCCTTTATTTAACCAGGTAAACCCCGTTGAGATCTGGATCTCATTTTCAAGGGGGACCTGGGCAGAAATCTGCAAAAACACTACAACCTGGTTACAAAAATAAAACCAATTAATACATATGCACAAATAACTTATCTACTATCTACTCTACTATCTATCTACTCTTGCCAGTAGATGTCCAGTGGTCTTTCCATATTCTTGTCTGATCTTCACATCATGACCTAGATTATTTCTACTGAATACCTACCTTGCCTTGTCCTTGTCCTTGTTTCTAATAAGTGTCCTCAAAACCTTGTGTCTGCTTGAAATTCCAAAGTATGGTTCAAAAACATTCTTATATAATATTCCTCTCTCAGTTGACAGATGACAAAACGTCACATTATGGCCACTGTGGCCTATATCATTTTGAATCAAGAAGGGATGCAGGTTTTGAGAAAGCCTATTTTTCTTGATGCTGTCACAAATCAAGACTTGTCGTTGGGCTGACTGACCAAACTCAGTAACCAAGCCTAGAAGAAGCCTCCACCACTTTTTCTCTTTTTTTAACATAGCAACATTTTTAATGCACTGTAGAATAATGAATTGACGGAAAAGATCCCAGAAATATGTCAGCATTGTGAGAATGCTACCCCCACCTCTGGCCCAGTGCCCTCTGGAGATTATCACTAGCATCCTAGCAACCCTCCACAGATAGACGGATAGATGGATGGTCGGATGGAAACTAACTATCCCTTAACTGCTTCTGAGCTGACTATCTGAGCCATTGCACATATTTGTTTAATATGTTTGGACATCGTTTGACTGTCTCTAATTCCAAGTCTTACATCCTTAGACCAGGGGTTCCCAAAGTGGGGGTCGGGACCCCCCGGGGGGTAACAAGACACCTCTTGGAGGTTGTGAGATGATTTGAGGCTGATGTGCTATAAAGGTTTTGTATTTCCTTATCTGTAAAACCGATACCAAAGTCTAACTTTACAAGATGCTCAACATTACTAATTTTAATGCAGGGGGAAAGCTTCCCTTTTCCATAGAAATACTGCTTTATTTGCATATTTTATGACTTTATTCTCGTAATATTATGATGCTATTCTTATAATTTCCCTCCAAAGATATGCCATCTTCCAAAAGGGGCGTCGCCAATCTCTGGTGCTGTTATTTTGTGGGTCACAGGCTAAAACATTTGGGAAACCCTGCCTTAGACTGATCAACGCTGAAGTGGATAATTCTACACTGCACAGTGATTCTTTAAAACAGTGACCCTCAAACTGGGGTCCCTAGGCAGACCACGGGTTGGGGGTCCATGAAACGCATGTTGTTGGGCCTGAGGAGGTACTGCTGAGGATCCGTCAGATAAGCTAAGTAACTCAATGGACAACTATTTCACTCCGTCCACTTCATCATGTAAGGTAAAAGCCAAGTCAGCTAAAATTAAGAAGTATGACAACAGTTCCATCGAGTTTCGCTTTATTGAGAATGAGGATCTAATCTCCACCAAATCTCTAAAATTAGGTGTATTTATATATATTTTTGAAAACATACATAATTCCTAATGTATTTAACAGTACAAAAGGCTGTTTAAAAATTACTATCAGCATGAGGAAGTACATCTTTGGAAAAAAATGTGCTGCTGGTAAGGGATCCCTGGTCACGAAAAGTTTGAGAACCCCTGCTTTAAAACACAATTTAAGATTTATGAAATCTCTATTCTGTGCATAAAATTACAAGAAGGGAGTATTTTGAAATATGTTGTTGCCGTTAGATTTAGACCAGCCTAAAACCAGCAATATATGGACAAGTCAGTCCTTGGCTGAATTATGCAACACCAATGACAAGACATTTTAAAATGTAAGACGTGTGAAACATTTGCTCTGTCTGTGAAAGAAAGTAGGTTCTTAGTTTTCTCCTGTGAACAGCATTTTTACACCTGAACATGGCTGATCTGAATATACTGGCCTCAATTCAAAGGCTTATGTTGAGCAAGTCTCACACTTCCTTTTTTTATCAATGGGAATAACAATTTAAACATGTTCTTATAAGCCCAAATCATTCCATAATCATGACTTTTCTTTGATAACTGATTCTTTACACAGCTTACTCACGATCCATGAATCAGTCAGCTCTCCTAGTATCCCTCCACCACCAGCAAACCCCACTGCCCCCCCCCCCCTCTATAGTCCAAACATTTGTGAATTCCTATTTTCCTTTAATAAAGTATACTTCTGTCCTGCAGATGTATGCTTGAATAAGATGTCATACTCTGTCTTTGTTGAGAGTGGCGCCCCACTGATGTTCCTAGGCAGGGAGAAAATTGCCTTATTGAAACACGTTGCTTGGAGTGACTATAATGCCACGCTGAGGGCCAGCATTATGCACATGACATATCCGCGACCTTGCCGTGGAAAAACTATGAATATAAAGTAATCAGCTAAGGCACCTACATGTTTCTGTAACGTGATAGCTTTGCTTTTTCCTACACCTTTGGCAAATATGATGATTTCTTGACTCCAGACAAAGCATTTGGGTCCAAGCTAACTGCTGCAAAATTGATTCTTTTCTTTTTTTGCTTCATTGTAAGGATTTCTGTCACACTATTGCACAGACGCACATACCCACACCCACCCAAATAACGGTGTTTAAAATCTTTCGAAATTACAGATATCTTGTATTTATTGCAAACTTGCACAACAAAAGTCTGATCTTGTGTCGTTCACAAGGCCTGGAAGTAATGTCACCAAGCTGCAGTCAGAGCAAGCAGTTTGAGTTTAATGGGCCAGGCTATGTGTGTGTTTATGTGTGTGTGTGTGTGTGTGTGTGTGTGTGTGTTTTGCTTTTATTGTGTGTGTGTTTCTGTGTGATTTCTGGGGAGCTGTGTAAACAGAAAATGCTAAAGCTACCCCAAGAGTGCACTTTCTCTGGGAAGTTAAGAGCCGGGTACACATGTTTATTTCAATTTCAAACAAAATGCAAATGCCATTAAACAAATGGGGCTGAGGCAAATTGGCTTGGAATTTAATATTCAGCGAGTCTATGATATAGGACATCTTGTTACGAGACAGTGGTCTGAAGTATCAGCCGCGTCTTTCATCCGGCAGGCTCTCTTGAGGATATTTGTAATTAGCATCATTTGCCTAATACTTCAGGTTAATTAGAATATTTAATTGAATAGCTCTAATCTTCTGAGATGACTATATTATAATCAAATTAGCACCACCACTAGGCTGGCTATTGAACGTGGCAGACTGCCTGGCTCCTGGTCTCTTATCTGCTCTATCTCCATAGAGCATTCTCACATACTTAATGGTCCATTTGAACTATGCTATCAACATTTGATTATTCCTGAACAACAAAGGCAGCCGCACAACCACTGGGCATAAAAGAAGAGATGATAAAGAAAAGCGCTATGGCTCCCATATGGCAGGTTGGGGAGAGCACTTGCTCTGTGTGAAGCAAACCGAGCCAGGCAGCCAGACCATCAGGGAAGGGATGCAACCAACTCTTACGTCCCCTCCATCCACCCCTCATCTAACCGAGACGAGTGTTTGCCAAGATAAGCAGATGAAGGGGACATATGCTTGAGAGTCTTCTGGAGAACTATCGAGAGAGTTTCGGCAGTTGAACCAGATGAAAGCAGGCCGGTAACCTTGTGTGTTTATACTGCCGCATACAGTAATTACCCGTCTCCATTTGCTACCTTTATTACGTTAGATGTGCTGCAGCAGTGGATCAGTTTCTTTATCTTATATCCCGAGATTGTTATTCATCCGCGCTCATTTGAATCACGGGAGGTTTTATATTGATTAATGCGCATAAACTTGATTACATTGGGAATCAATCATCTCGGATTTATTGGAGCTGAAAAGGGATTCACTCGCACAATGCACATAATCGGCCTCGCTAAGCGAAAAACAAACTAATGGCAAGCTAAATATTACAGTGCGTTCAATTGCAACAAACAGATGGCAGCTAAATTAAAAGAAATTACATATACATTATCTCTGCTTTATGGCTGCACTCTAATTGAGACGATTATAACTCCTACCTTTTCCACTCTATAATGAAGTGAATTAATTCATTCAGACTGGAACGTGTTACAATTGTACTTGCCAGTATTTGTGTTTAGCATCTCAAGTGATCATTTTTGACAGTGCCATATGTTTCACAACCAACGTTTCTTCTCCGTTGAGTTTTATTAGATAATTTTATTTGTCTCCGCGCCGATTCCTTTATACAGCTGCAAATGAACTCTTGTTGCAAATAGGTAGCCATATGCCACGAGGACGCAGGGTAAAGGCAAAAGAATATTCCTTAGGCTTTCCGTTAATTTGTTTTCCCAGCCTCGTTTTCTCTGTACCGCTGCTTATCGGGTGCGGTGGCTGTATTAAATTGATAATGAATTAAATGTATCATCAGTCCAACTCTTATTTCAGTGGAGGTGCAGAACATTTGCCACTAGGAAGAATGAAACCATAATGGTATCCTCAGCTTTCTCAATTTCACACTTTGCTGGAAATGACAAAAGGAACACAGCAGATGATCATGGGCATTTTATTTACACAGGCAAACGATAAAGCTGAAAATCATTGCGTTTTGGCGGTCATGTATGCTGGGTGTTCTTTTAAGTAATAGCATTCATTTTTAATCACATGCGCATGATGTTATCTCTTTTTGTATTTACCCTTCGTTTTTATGACCTTACATTTTTTTTTCTTTTCACTCTAAAAGTTCAATGAACGTGAAGCTGCTGTGTCAGTGTTTTGTTTTTGTTTTTTTGCACATATGTCAGTGTGTCTAAACAATAATTAATCAATCATCTTCATTGTCATCGCAACATACAGTCCAATGAAATGTGTCCTCTGCACTTAACCCATCATTTTACAGCGCCCGAGGAGCTTTCTGGGGCTAGGGGCCTTGCTCAGGGACCCAAAGTGGAAAACCCTGTAGCCTTGTTCTCTACCCATTATGCCACCACTCCCCTCATGTCCTGCTGTCTCATGTGTGTGAATTATAACAATTCAATTCAATTCAATTCAATTCAATTCAATTCAATTCAATTCAATTTTATTTATATAGCGCCAAATCATGAAACATGTCATCTCAAGGCACTTTACAAAGTCAAGTTCAATCATATTATACAGATTGGGTCAGATTATACAGATTGGTCAAAAATGTCCTATATAAGAAACCATTGATTGCTCAAAGTCCCGACAAGCAAGCTTTCACTCCTGGGGAACCGTATAGCCACAGTAAGAGTCATCTGCATTGTACATTGCTTTGCTGCAACCCTCATACGAGCAAGCATGAAGCGACAGTGGGAAGAAAAACCACCCATTAACGGGAAAAAAAACCTCCGGCAGAACCGGGCTCAGTATGAACGGTCATCTGCCTCGACCGGGCCCAAATTTTCTATGGAGTCTGTGTGCTGTGATACATGGTGTAAAATACATATTTGGCTGCTGCAACCAGTCAGGGTAAGTTATTTTTTTCCATGATGTAACTGCATTGTGTCCCCCCCCCCCCACCCCCCCATACTTAATGACTGGGTGACCATTTTGGGATAGTTCAATACAAAGACTGTAGCCACATTTACACGGACAAAAGTAATCCGAATAAAGGGCCAATCGGAACAAATGTGAACATGCCAGTCGGAATAATGTGATCAGATTAAGATCAATCAGAATAAAATTGTAATCTGAATTGTAAACCGATTGATAATCCGATCGGTATGCATGCAAATGCTTGTCATGACTCGAGTCTGCATGTGTGCCCCACACACATTATTCTGAATAAAGCCAGGTGCATATAAACGCACATTAATTGATCGTGTGCCCATATAAACAGTACAATCCGATTATTCTTTGCTTTTTATTCTGAATCCATTTCAATCCAATCGTGAAATTCTGCGCATGTAAACATAGCCTATGAGTGCCTATATGGGGTCAACTAATTATTTGTCGAATTATACAGAAAACCACTGGGTCCTCCTCCTCTGTCGATCACTTTAAACATTCAGGGATGCCGAGTTTGAGCAGTACAGAGCGTCTGCATAGCGTAACATGACAATGTGGGATGTTTTTGGTTTAGTGAAGTAAAACCTTAGAAGAGTTTGCATAAATACCGTATAGCTTTTGAATAGATTTTTGCTCAGTTTGGTAGCATATAGTCCTTCAGAGAGGTATTTGTACCCTTTAAACCTTTTTCTATTTATTTTGTCACATTACAACCATCAACTGTTTGTTATACTGATTTTATGTTATGGAAAAACACAAATGTTAAAGAAGGGTAGTATGCATTTGTATTCAGCCACCCATAGTCTGATACCCCTGAGAAAAATCCTTTCCAATCAACTCTCTTAGATAACACCTAATTAGTAAACATCGCAGAAGTGTTCCGCAGAGTTAGGTTATAAAACAATATCTTAAACTTTAAACATATTACAGATCATCCAAAAAAAATCACCAACACATGAGTTCCCATCTAAACTGGCAGGCTAGGAAAAGAGAGCATTTCTCAGGTAATCAACGACCTCAAGTGGGAAAATTTGTCTACGGAGCAACTTTTAGTTGTGCACTTGAGAAATGTGGTGGAAGCATCATGTTCTAGTGATATTTTTCTTCGACAGGGACAGTAAAGCTGTTTGTAGAGTCGTGGAACATAAATGGAACAGAATTCCGGGTTATCCTGACAGAAGCCCTGTTACTTAGCGATAGGACAGAACCCTTAACATTGATCCAGAATTGCAATGAAGTTTGGTTAGAACAGCCCGATCAATCTCCAGAACCTAATCCCATTGAGAATATGTGGCAAAACAGATTAGAGTTTTTATAGATTGAACACTGTTTTTGGTTTAAATGTTTACCTCTTAATTCTTGACAAAATTAGGAAAAGCAGCAAGATATTGAAAATGCACAGTAAAACATTTTTTTTTTACTCCACAGAATCATATAAACGACCAAAAAACAGTCTTGTAATGCAGAACCTCTCTTATTAAAAATGAAAAAAGTGCTATTTAATTATCTCTGTGGTGAGCTTTCAGTGGTCTCCATGGTTTACTTGTGACCAGATTTTCCAGCTCCGTAAAGCAGGTCTAACCCGTTTTTTCGCTGCAGGTTTTATGTCAGACCCCGGGGGTTTTAAATTGTCACATAACTAATGCCGAGCTGAGAGGTAAATGGTGTCTAAGCAGCTCTCGTGCATTTTTTCCATAATGTTATTTCAGAAACAGTGGCAAAGTGATTGGCACACCTCTTCAGCTGAGGAGGGAATTGGTTCCACAGCTTGTCGGGAGATGCAGTCAATTAAATCATTTACAAACGCTCCACTGGAGTGTCTTGAATAACCGGCAATAAGGACTGAAATTGTACTTTGCCTCTCTGTGTGAGGAGCAGTCAGTTCTTATTAGGGTTATTCAAAAAGTGTCAAGACCTGAGATTTTGTTTGTTATAGTATGCTCCCCTAAACACCTATGATCATGTTGACAGTGCGGAGCTACTGACACACACATAGAATAAAGAGATGGAAAATACAAACACATATGATTCATACTTGCTCATTTATACAACATAATTAGAAGGTTCAACACATTTGTTCAAGGCTGGTAGGTTTCTGATGATTCCCACAAAAAATGCTCTGTTCCCATAAACATTTCAATTATAGATTAGAACAGAGTGACTGAAGATGAAATAAAGTCAAGCAAGTTATCCTAAATGCTTAATTATGTCAAACTTGTAACAGTTTTATTGGGGAAGTGTGGTATGGTTAGTTGAGATATACACTTTTGGTTGGGGATGTCTTGATGCCACCTGTTTTTTTTTTAAATATTAAATATTAAAGGGTTCAGTCATCAAACACAATAGGGCTGTATTCTTCGAACCTGATATGTTTAATGTTTAATCTTAGAAAGACTAATCTTTGCTAATTTTTAGGTTACTTATGATTGCATACCAGTTTGTATTTGCTAAAGGAGAAGAATTAAAAAATCTATTTTTTAACTCTTTCTTGGGGGCAGCATCATGTTGTTTCCTGTGAATCGCTGGTGAACATCACAAAATAGATTAAAATGAAAAGTGAATTTATGGACAAGTCAGTGTTTTGGACTATGGCCTCAATCCCATAGATCCTATTATGTATGCAAGCCTACAAGCCCTTAGGTCTTATACACACATAGCTGGGTCTTTATAAAAATTGATATCTCTTCCACATTGTTAAAAAGATAACTTTGTACACACAGGATTGTTTTCAGAAAGGTTTTCATCAGAATCCTTCAACCGATGCTGACTTTGTACGGCATTGTGCCTCCGTATTGGGAGGGAGAGTTGCACCTACATGTACCGGAGCAGCAGGATTTGTAGAAACAAACAAGCAAAAAGTGTCTAAACCCACTGCAATTATTATAACATTCCATGTATGCTTTTACTTTGACGTCTCTGTGCCAAGGTGAAGACAGGAAATGCTGTTTGCCGGGCTAACTTTAGTTGGAAATAAATGATCGGAGATGTCATTGATTTCCAGTTTCACGTTCATTAGACACATGTTTTAAACAGTTCATCACAACACCAAGGTAGGAATCAGCTTCTCTCTGTCATTTAGCCTCCACTGCATGTCCAAGTCTTTAACAGTCGTCACACACATGACGTCAGTGCCACATAATTTGTTGCAGACTGTGATGCGTGGGACCTTAAAATTTTTTTTTTTTTTTTTTTTTTTTACCAGACAAACACAAACAGGCCAAAACAACTGTTTTCTCAAATCTCCACTTTAGCAGTAAAACCGACGTTTTTAGTGAACGAAAGGCCAAAACACATAAACATTAATATGTTGTGGACAAGGCCTAAGTTACACCAGTTTTGTCTGGAAGAATGGGCCAGAATTCCATTAAACTACTGAGACAAGCTTGTGTAAGGGTACGAAAAATGCTTCACTGTGTTTTATAGATTAAAATTCAATTCTACAAAATACTAAACATGTAAACTTCTGATTTAAAGAAAGTTACAAATACCACTTTTTCACTATTCTGCAGTTCGCCTACAGGGAGAATTGCTCCACGGAGGATGCTGTCTCGTTAGCACTTCAATCGGCTCTGACTCATCTGCAGCATCCCAACACCTATGTTTGTCATGATTTTGTTTTTTGTCTGTTTTGTTTTGGACTTCCTATCAGCTTGTCATCTCTCAGCCACCAGTCATCATCCAATCAGCTCAGTCTCCCTCCAGCCACCACCCGACTCTAGATCATCTCCACCTGCTGCCAGTAATTAGTCAACTCAGCTCACCTGTTCACCTATCTACTTATACCTGCTTCAGCCAACTCTTCCCTGCCAGATCATCTCTTCTCTTCACGTCCCGTCTTGTCCGGTGTGATGTGCCCTGCCATTTATAGATCCTGTGTGCTCAGCCAGCTGGATTCTTCAGTTAAAGTTGCCTGTGTCTTAATGCTGCAGTTCTGCCTGTTTTCTCCTGTGTGTATCATGTTATTTGTGTTTATCCTAAGCCAATGTCTGCCTCAAATGTCATTTCGCCATGGTAAAACATGGTGACAATAGAAGATTGTTGATTCTTACATCTGGTGAACAGAAATAAACTTGGCGAACCTAACTCACCTAAAACAGGAAACAGTTAGACGTTGGATAGAAGCAGTTGTGCCTTTTTATTTAGTCCATGTTAATATTGCGGCTGTATATCTGAGCTGAAGAGTAAAAAAATATGAAAAACTAAAATCTTGAATTAAAATATTGAAATGAACCGAAGAAATGTAAGAATCAGTTCAATCAAAACTGAATAATCCAAACCTTTGCAAACAAATCCATCGGATCAAGAGAGCAAGCTGAGGAATCAGTTCAAAGTCAAAAGGGAGGCAGCGAGAAAAGAAACTCTGGTGATTTATATTAGGATTGTTTAAAAAGGCCTGCACTGGCCCACTCGGTGACGTCCGAAGCAGTCAGACCCCAGTGTATGGTCAGCGGCGCTTTGATGCTGGGTTTGATGGAGTATGTCAGTCCAATCAGCCCAGCTTCCAGAGCCTGATTGGGTCTGCCAGCCTGAGAGGCAGCCCTGATATTAGCTCTACGGCCAGCTGACAGCCAGCATAGAGGGCAGCTTACACGACCCACAAGAACAAAGCCAGCACACTGAAGGGCCACATTTTGTCTGGGCAAGAGTAAAAGATAGCTGAAGAAACATAAATAAGAAGAAAATGGTCTTCAAGAGGCAAAGACTAACTTGAGGGATATGTTGGAGTACAGTGTTATAAATTCTGTCAAATCACAGCAATACATAAAAGTCAAATGGATTCGTGTGGTGGATTATTTCTGTCTGTGGAATGCAACTAGTTGACTAACAATCATCTTGTAGGAACACGCTGGAAATTGGTAATCAGAGCATCCTTGTTGAATTTAATCAGTCCAGTTTCACCAGTAAATATATAAAAGAAGAGCCTGTCTTCTGGTACATCTTCAAACTGTAATACTATATAAGGTTAGGCATTCTTAAAAGAAGGAGTATGAAAAGTTTGTTCTTTTTCTTCATTAGACATAACAGGAAAAAAAACTTACTAAGAACAAAACATGTTGGTACAAATTATTCACTTTTGTTCTCGGTTACGATTTATGGGTAAGAAGGAAGTAGAAATATATTTCCTAATCATACACATAATCTGTGTCATGTTTCATATTTCATTGGCAGAAGAATAAACGCTGCCTTCAAAAGAAAAGTTCAAACATTGCCTTCTGATACATTTATTACGATAGCATACATAATTTCATCAACCATGTGCCACTGGTAAATAATTCTTGCAAGTGAAACTCAAATGCCCTATCAGTCACCCAGTTATAACATTTCATCCGATATTAAGGTATGCAGACACTCTGTCTACGCTGTTAAACATTCACTTGCCTCGGTATGTTGAATGTTTAAAGTGGGTCCAGCGGGTGGCTGCTTGACCAAATTTCTGATTAATTCAGGTCCTACTCATTTAACCATTTGGGTGAAACCAGAAAGCATTAAACGTTCACCGTGAGTTGTGGATTTGATCCTGAAATATGGATACAAATAAAACATGATCAAGTGATGCGTAACAACAGTTGGACGCTAAATTCAACATCTTCCATCCCAATTAACACATACTATACTGTACAAAAAGCCACACAATGTTGAATTGTGTGGCTGAATGTTGAATTTCCTGAGGTTTAGACCAAGGTAAGTTTAAGTATAATTAATTAGAGTTTTTATTTCAATAATCTTGTTTTAGACATGGGAAATTGTAAAAGCAAGTTTATGCTGTTGCTGTTGGTTATTGTGGAAATAATTTTTATTTTGTTTAAAATTTCTGTTATTTGTTATTATGGATCAGTGTACCTTTTTTTTCTAATTTTACTTAATGTGTCTTGATAATCACTGTCAAAAAAGCAACATCAGGACAGATTTTCAGACATTTTTGAAAGTTATTTCCTCTTGCTGCAAACAAAAATACCGAAACTCATAGAAAAATCTCAAAATTATTAACACTGTTAATAAGTTATATATAATAGGCCACAGCAAAACCAGGAACAAGTCTCCCCGGGGCCGTTTTGAGTTATTTACCGTTTCTGAAAGAGTAGAATCCAAGCTTCCCAATGATGTAAAATTGTGGCAATCAAAAACAAATTGAAGAAGATAGGACCATTTGAATCTTGTCTGCAAAAGAAGATTAGTGAGAAAGCAGACCTACAATGTCTGGCTCCAACTATGCCTTAGTGCTCACCTTGCAGTTTCATACCAATTTTGTTAAGCAGGGATTTAAAGTAATGTTCTGTACCATGCTGATACTGAAATTCACAACAATATTTTTTACCAGGAGGAGAAGTAAGGTTTTTTGATTGATCAGTGCTCTCATTTTTCCTACATGTTAACAGGTCTGCACAGGGGTCAGGACCACAGTTAAAGCAAATAGATTGTAATGCAAGTTCATCACAATGTATCGTACCATGCTTAGCAAAAATATCAATACCACTTACACATTTCAGGATTTTGTCACACTAAAACCACAAACTTTAATGTATTTTATGTGATATACCAACACAATGAAGCATGTAGATATGATATTGAAGGACAATGATACACAACTCATAGCAATCTGAAAAGTGTGGCATGCATTTGTATTCAGCCCACAGGAGTCTGTACTGTACAGAACAGCATTTAACCTTCTCTAGTAGTTTAAATGTTAGAGGGAAGTAACATTTCCTCTAGCTTTTCACAACTAGAGATTTTTACACATTGTTTTTATGAAGTTGCTCAAGCTCAGTCAGATGTCATTTCAAGCGTGAACATCCATTTTCAAGTTTTACTACAACTCTGAATCGCATTTGAGTCTGAACTTTGACTGGGCCATTATGACACATGTATATGCTTTGATCTAAACCAAAGGTGTCAAACTCCTGTCCTCAAGTGCCGGTGTCCTGCAACTTTTAGATGTGCTTGTTCCTGAAAATAAGCAGGGCTCTGTAGAACTTGATTGCGTTCTGAGGAAGTAATTTGATTCAGATGTGTCGGATTTATAGGTCGCAGGGCATTGGACGTCGAAGACTGGAGTTTGACACCGCTGATGGAAACCATTCCACCGGAGCTCAGGCTGGCTGTTGTCCTGTGGCCTTCCGTTCCAGTCACAAGTCTTGAGCTTCTTCTCTGTGTTTGGTGAATGACAAAATCCCCACAGCATTATGTCGCCATCAATATGTTTCAGAGTTGAATGTGGATTAAAATGTGTGAAATATAAATTAATAAATCCAAATATATTAATACATTTCAGCATCGCATCAGTCTACTTTGTGATATTTATCTATAGGGGTGCAAAATGGTTTGTTACAAGTACAAAATGGAAGTGGGCTGTGACGAAATGTTTACATGTGATTAGAAAACTGTTGGGTTGAGTTGGAAATGTGATGGAAATGACATAAAGCCTTTCCTGGGAAGTTTTTGTTTATTTAATATTTGATTGTTATTAACTACTATAACATTTTACACGCTAAGATCAAGCTGAGTTGATAAATAGCACTCACCTTTGTGAGGGCCCGAAACAATGAGCTCAACTTGGCCCGTGTAAGGCATCTCTCACATGCACTTGGCAGAGTTAAAGGCTTTAGGAAAGTTCTTGGGGAAATTTTCTCTAAGGTTTATGAGCCATAGCAGATGAGTAGATGACCCAAGTTAATTATTATTGAATTTGTTTTCCCTGCTTCACTGATACTTACCTTAGCACTGAAGCACCAATGACGGTGGGTACTCCCATTAAAGCAAAGAGCCTGTCTTGCCATGGAGAATAGCTTATTTTTCATGTGACAAATTTTCAGCTGTTGAAACCTATTAGACCTGTTGATTTTCCATTTAAATTCATCCATTGTCAATTATCATTTTATATCAACTGTTTTTTTTTTTTCGAAACAAAACATTTAAAAGTTCAGAGTAAAAATCTTCAGTTATAAAAATAATTGCATGGTATTGTCTTAATGCATCTCTGGATTGATCTCCATCTCCCTTTGAACCGGGCATAAATAAGTAAGCCGACTGGACTGACAGAGTAATAAAAGGGAAATGATTTATACTGAACACATTTTACGACAATTAAATGCCAAATCTTGAAATTACATGGTAAGACATAATATAATCAAACATAATTGCTAAAATGTTGAGGAACAGACTTCAATTTGGTTGTAAAAATAGACTGAAAATAAATCATCATAATACATACATAGAAGCTTTCTGCAGTAGTGATTAAATACAAAACAGATGACTGCTACAGTTCACAAGCATGTGGGAAACAAATTGTACATACTTACATTCATGTTTTGGGAATTTAAAAATAATTCATGAACACATTTCTATGATAAAAAAACATATGTGGTGAGTGAGATACATTTATGGTATATACACACATTATTTATGTTTTAAACATTGAAACCAATTGTTTCCCATATTTATTAACAACATGGACCTGAATGTTCAATGCAACTAGGCTCCACAAATATGTTAGTGCATTTTAAAAAGATACTTAGTGAGTAATATATGCAAGCTATATCAAAACAAGACATTATTAGTATTAGAAATAATGCTTGTGCCCCAAGCTTAACGTGGTATTAAATTGGCAGCGAGTTATCTTTCTTTCTTTGACTAAAACAAAAACAAACTTTCAGTGCCCTTTTCACATTTAGGTTAATAATTGTTGTGCAATAGTATGTTTGGTTTGGCTACAAATAACCATTAATAAATACCAAAGGCAATTATTAACAAAGCTACCCATTTTGATCAAAATTACAAAGTTAGAGCACCACCTGATTATCAGGAATTAATAGCCAAACAGCAGTCAGTCTGTCAGTTTTTATTTATTTATTTTTTATGAATACCTGCCTGGAGATGTGTTTTATTATAAAGAAATAGATGGAGTGAATCTGTGCACTGGTGCTTTCAAATGTAAAGTATTACTCACAAATACGCTACAGAATAAACACAAAGAACTTTTTAATAAAATACTTAAACTCCAATTAAAATACTTTAGACAATAGACTGTTTAACTAGGTTGGTGATGTTTAACTA
This sequence comes from Fundulus heteroclitus, assembly GCF_011125445.2. Taxonomy (NCBI): domain Eukaryota; kingdom Metazoa; phylum Chordata; class Actinopteri; order Cyprinodontiformes; family Fundulidae; genus Fundulus; species Fundulus heteroclitus. The sequence continues at coordinate 50,603 of NW_023396772.1, forward strand.
AAACTTCTAAGTAAAAACTGAAATGATTAAGGAAAAGTAATCAAGTACAAAAAATTGTAAAAGGGAGCCAGTAAGAATAACATTGAAACCAATAACCAATAAAGTGATGCAGTGATGCCACACTTTAGAGTGGTTATGTCTATTTAAAGGAGCAATAAGTAAGACATTTACTGTGAAATTAACCTAAACCATTCTCATTTGTAACCCGGGATGGAAGTAACTTTCTCTATAAACCAATGGTCCTCTCCATCAACAATATCTTAGTCAAGTGTTTCTTTTTTCAAAATTAGAGGTATGGTCCAGAAATACTTCGGTTCAGAGTGTAGCTCCCGTTTACTTCCTGGTTCCTGAGCCAATCATATGAGAGTTCCCAATGCTCCAACAACAGTGCAAAACATTTGGTATTTTATTTTGGCAAAAGAGCAGCAGTCTGAGAACATGGAAGCCAGTAAGAGAAACAGACTAGAAATAGAACAGAATATAACATCATATTCCCATCCTGTGTAAACAAAAATTCTGTGGGGTTTCACAGCAACAACTGCCCATTAAGGAAACAGCATAATAGGCTGTTGTCAGTTGCAGGCTGTTGTGTATGTGTTGTTCCGATTTGAAACAGTAGATATCATTATTATATTATAGCTCCTTTAAGAACCAATGCTTGATTTGAGGAATTGGGATCAAGTAGGGTGACTATATCTTGATTTAAAAAACGGGAACACTTAACATAGTCGCAAAAAAACTTTAATGATACTCTATTTGTAGATGTGACTCGTTGGTACAAGCAGTCCTGCAAGACGTATTTCACAGAAGATCACCTATCTCATACATAAACAGGACGTGCACTTGCTGTTTCTGTTGTGCTTTCTGTTACGTAACCGTCATGACAGGAATGAGTAGTTTGACCTACTTGTCTGAAGCAGAACACACCAAGCCAAAGCTAAAATGAATGGTAATAATGAAACACAGTCTGAGGACTTGCTTATTTTTTTTAATAAAGAGTGGGTCTTCGTTTCATGATGGTAGTGGTAGAGTATTGGTTTCTGGAAAGCCTAATGGTCATGCATGCTTATGACAAGCCAAACTTGTGTAAATTCTTCATCCTCGATCACAGAGATTATTTCTGTCTACTTACTTGCAGCTAGCCATAGAACTTTGTAATCCTTGACAGGTGGCTCTCGTCCATAACAACATGGGGTGGGTGGGTTATTAATGGTGCAAACTCTATTATTCAGAGTATACCCAAGTGAGTGTTTAACTTGAACTTAATAAAATGGTTTGATACACATTTTGCCTTAAAACACTTAGAACAATCTTAAACTGTTGAGACAAAGTTTGAATGAACAGTGAGCACCTTTATAACTGTAAACATCGACCATAAAAACAATATCCAATGCCACAAATTATTATTATGGAAGTGTTGATCGATAACATTAAAGGACAATATGCTGATTTATGTAAGTTTGCATGGATGTGTTCTTTTACTTTTACTTTAACACCAAACCTGTGCTGTTGTGGATCAGCTTCATTGATAAAAGAGTTTGACACAGTCCTTCAAAGGATTCTGTAGGTAGATAGCAAAGGTTGTTTGAATTTTTTGGGCACTGTTTTTTCATTTATTGACTATGAATTTCTATCTGTCTACATGACACATGCATACTTTCAACATGATAAGTCTCAGTCTGATAGCAGACACGTTATGTCTTCAACACCTCACATCCAAACACCGTCCTTCCGCTGTCCGTCTTTGCTGCAAGACAATATGGAAGAGCGCTTGTCTTTGGTTATTGGGGGATGATGTATAGTCTAGCCTGCAGAGAAACATGTGTTGTGCTTTAATCTAGAGTGCATAGGCCAGTATTCATGGCCAGCAGCTGGAGAAAATCACAGGAGTCGAAGAGTCCACAGTGGGGAGAGGAAACGCACTGCCTGTCTGCCTGGCAGATGCTGGTTCTTGTTATCATCCCTTTTTGCACTTTATTTATGTGGTGACTTACAACCAATCGCCCTCTTTTATCACTCCGCCCACACACAGCACTCTGCCCACACAGACGTTTTCAGATGAATAAATGTCAGTTTTTGCTTTGATTTCTGTTGGTACAATCGGCGATAAGCAGCCATAGATATTTAAAAGATAGAAGAGGAAGTTGCCCTTTCTGTTAAAAGTGAAGATAGTAGAGATGAAGTCCATCTTTACTCAAGGTTAAGTTAAATTTGATAATGTGACTAAACAGTTACAAAATAACCCCCACACACCAACTTTTGGAGTTATTGGTGTGACTGTGGGGTTCAAACCGGCAACATGTTGGTTACAGGGAGAATACCCTAGCACCTGCGTCATTGTCGCTCCAAAACTGAGTCATATTCTGAGAAATTATATGATTTTGCAAAATGACACACCCTAGTTCCTATTTAACCTGGGTAGATTACGTTTTTTTTTTTTTTTTATTAGAAAGCGTAGACATACGTTGGGTCTTTTTTGATTTTGCAAAAAGACAAAAGTCAGATGAAGGCAAATTATTGTGAATAAATACTATGGAAGGTTAAACTGATAATTTAAATAAACTCTTTAAAGTTTGATCTTGTCAAATCACCACTAGGAACTGTACGCAAACATAATCATATCTAAATGTTCTTTGGATATAAACTTTAGAGCCTTTGTCTAATTTTTCAGATCAATATAAACTTAGTTGAACAGAAAGCCTTTTGAATAAATAATATCCAGTCCCAATTGCCCAATTTTATTTTCTACTCCAGGGCCAATTCCAATATCATTATCGGCCTGGGAGTTCCGAGACATCTTTTCATCACCTTTCCTTCCCTTATCTATATATTAGTTCCTCTTTTACTCGCCGATTTTACACTGCTCCTCTGGTATTGACAAGCCACTACTGTGATATTTATGTCACATATTTAATATGGACATGGGAATGATTATCAAATCCATAGCTGCCAAGCGAGTGTGATCAGCGTTAAATAATGGATGAGCAAGGATGCGACTCAATTTGCGAGGCCGCACAGAAATACTGGGCAACTGTCGCAATCGACCCCCCTCTGCTACCCCCGGTGCCTCCTCGCTCTCTGGAACGTCATTATTCTGGTCGATCTTCTCGCCTCTCGCTTGACATCATTCAATGTAATCATCCTTCAATAAAAAACCTGCTTGTAATAAAAGGAACAACCTGGGTCAATACACAGAATATGGAGAAGGATGACCCTGAGCCGGGAGACAGCGTATAAATGGGCCTCTTTATCAAAGCGGATAGCCGCCTGGTGCCTTAACAGGAATTCGACCGTGGCCGGAGTTATCATCACTGTTACCTTTTGTATCATCAGTGTTTGTGCTCTGTGAATATGAGGAAGAATGATGGCTACATTAATGAATCAATGAGCTAATGAAGCAGCCATTGTGTCGGTTTATTGAAATACACTGAGAAAAATTGAAGACTTTCTGCAGAATCTATTGAATCCTCTGCTGTCATCTTACGGGGAGCTCAAACACAGCAACGAAGGGGGGGAAAAAAAAAAGATATTTAACATCTGTTTACAAGGCTGCCTATTTCTGGAAAAAAAACAGCATAAAGAAGCGCACGTCGTGACATTGTAATATACTCTTCTTCAAACACACACAAGCCAAACCAAAGACCAAAGAGCGTGGAATGAGGATAGTTCGAGGGGTCAATTTAGCTGACAGGGTAATCTAGCATGGGCGACATGCAGAGTTGCTGATTATCCCTGAGCTGGCATCATTTTTGTTTATCAAAAAATGTTAATTGCCTGTTTTTACGAGTGGGAAAAGATTAAAAGTTAATAGGAGAGACTAAATAAACACAATGCAATTCGATGGGGCTGTAGAAGATGGTAATTAATTTGTGGCCACCCCTGAGCTAATTAGCTGATATAAAGCAGGAAAAAAGAAGTTAATGAGCCTTAATGTAACTGATACACTGAAAAGTTTGCACTAATGAATTTATGAATGTGTGAGGAAATGTTCCCTTTAACTTTCGCTTCGCACCTCCTGGTGATGGAAAACTTAGTTCGCCGCTGCCGAAACTCGGATCACCTTGAGCGCGAGGTGTTAAGAGGTTGGCTCTGTATAAAATTTCATAGCTCTGCTAGATTCCACGTGTGGGAGCAGAATCAGAAGTGCCGCCTCCATGCCGAGAGAGTGATGGTGGACCGTGGGAGGGCCCATACTCGCCCAGCAGTGTATTGTTTTGTGAATCCTTAGGGTGCAGTTGTTCTGAGGATACAGAGGATTCTATATTGGAAGGTCTGAGGAGGTCAGTGTGCCCGGGGAAAGGGAGGTGCGGATAACAATGATCTGCTGCGAGGTTCTTATGAGGGCTGATTGTGAAGATGATCCAGGAGGCTGTGTCACAATCGCAACGGCAGCATGCCGATCACTGTATACACAAGCATCGACACTACGTCTTGTCGTTACGTGTTTATCCCTTTCATTTCTATCTTCTTTATTCTACCTCCCAAAGTTCATCTCAAGAAAGACTATTGAGATGACTGGAAATGTGGTTTAAAACGTTCCGCGGACTCAGGTTCGTGGGTAATCTAAATTAAGTCGCAGGGCTGTAGGAGCCAGTAATCATCTAATTGGAGCTTTCATAGTTGTAATTTGCCTGCGAGGCAAAGGCCAACGGAGCTACATGACTAGTTAGCACACCTGCAATTTCTTTAGGCGTAAAGAATAGCAGAAATACTCTCTTCAAAGCTGTCTTGTCACATTGCATGGAAAAAAAATAAAATATTAAAATGGACATGTTGCCACACTGTTACCCCTGTTCTTCATGGCTTACTGCTGGTAATTTGTCAATGGAGATTTGACGGAGCGGCTGTTAATGACGTTCAAATTACATATTTAATGTGTCAAAGATCATTCTGCCGTGGTCCCAATGTGACATCAAAAGGTGAGTGGTTGATTTATGTTGTTTTTGCAGATCATACAAATCTGGGTTTTGACTAACAACCCTTTGTATTTTTCACCTTTTTCAATGATGTTCCACTGGTTTCGACTGTTTTTCCTCTGTTTAACTTGACTAGTTTATCTTTTTTTTTTTTACCTGAGTATGCCATATTATCAATAATTGTGCAATATTTACCCTGGTATTTATTTCCACTGTAAATTAGAACTAGATTAGATTAGATTAGATTAGATTAGATTAGATTAGATTAGATTAGATTAGATTAAATTAGATTAGATTAGCTTGTTTTTTCATTACTATATGTTGTGTGTAACTCCGTATTTTTGCCACTGTCATGTCTGAATTTCCCCATTGTGGGTCAATAAATAACTTTCTTAACTTATCTTATCTTAAATTCACTTTGAAAAAGAGACTGTATTGGCTGTGTGGCCTATTCTCTAGCTGGGTCACATGGCCTTTTTCCTTCTGTGCTCAGATATCGGCAGCGTTCTGCACAAGGCGCTGCTAAAGCACCACTTAAATGATTTTACAAAGTTTTCCAAGCTGGGGAAAAGTATTTTTTACAAGTTTTGATCACAGAAGATTAACTACAACTGCTCTGAAAATATGTTATAAATTAAGTTACCATTAAGCCTTATAAAAACAGAGAGTATGCATGCTACCATTAGCAACACCCTTTTTGCAAATTGCTACACATGCTTTGTCAGCAGGAGACCATAGTTTATTGAAGACTGTATGCTGTATGTAGCTACTGAGTCAGATAAATGTATGGAAGCAAATATTAAAGGTAAACCTTCATAGATCAAACACTGGTAGAACGTTCTAGTCGTTTTTTTAGTGTATTGAGGCTGTTCTGCAGAATATTTGGGACAGCATGTCCGTCTCTCTGAAGGAAATGGGAAATCTTCAGCATCCATACATCATTGGTGTGTGAGTTAGTGTAATACCGGGTGTGTGCTATTTTACTGCAGTTAAAAGCTACAGGATGGTCAAATGCAACCACTGCTTTGGTTTTTATTACCTTTAAAGAAGCTTCAATCCCGGAGTCACTATCGGCAAATACCCAATTGGACATTACTCAAATCTGGACAAAAATAAATCAGATTGCTACATTCAAGTAAGCACTGTTGCCACTTATGTTTACCAGTCTTGTTCTTCTCATTTTGGATCTTTGTTAATTTGATTGGCTACATTTTATCAGTGACAAACAAAATGTTTCAACATTGGTATAAGATATTTAGATTAAAAATAAACTTGATTTTTGCACTGTCAAGATTATCATGATGTAAACATTTGTCTTATCAAACAATGATGAAATAAATTGAAGGTATTAGTTAATATGTAATGGATACCAGATAAATATTTTTCTGTTGTAAAATATTTGGTAGGTTTTCTTTGAAATCACAGTTTTGCAGTTTTCTTTTAAATGAAAGTGCAGATATTGTCTTGAGGGGGAAAAAAGTTGTCTAAGTGGAACTCTTTCAATAAAACTGGTCAAAGTCTCTTTTGGAAGTAGAACTTTTAATTTTTTTCAGATAAATGAGTGTTTTCATGTTAATATAGGGGATTTTTTGCATGTTTGTAAGAAGATGTGCCTTTTTTTGTGGCTCAGACAGTTTACTGGCCACCATTTCTTTAATCAAATAAACACACATTTTCAACTCCTTGCTTTAGTGAGTTTTATATTAATTTGTTTAGTTATAGCCAGTCCAATCCAACTTTTTTAATGGTTTAACATTTTATAAATGTATGCTTGAACTCAAAATAATTTACATATTTCCAACACAGTCCATTTTTACAAAGAATTTTAAAACAACAGCTCAAAGACCAAAGTGATTTACAGTTAAAATGAGTTAAAAATTAAAAACAAAATGTAAACAGTATTTTACATCTACGGATTACTGTGAAATGCTAAATAATAGTGATAAAATATGCTAAAGTAGGGCAGATCATGACAAAAACAATTCCATTAATATTTATCATTCAGAAAGCTCAGATTTTTTAATATGTTCATCATTTGTTTGTTTTATTTCCAGCCAAATTGAACCTGTTGGTCAAAATTATGGATGGCATACATTTGCACAGTGTCTGATAAACATTGTTTCACTTTGTCTGATCCAATAAACCAGTTAGTATCACTCTTAGCTCCTTTTTCATTATCATATTACTGCTGTATTTTAGATAAACTGCTTTATAAATCTCGTCTTGGGACAAATGCTGCAAATTAGCTCATGCTCTAAGCACCACGTCGCAGCCATGGGACTGCGGCTTCCTCACGTTGTCTATGTTATAGTGCATCAGTCCCTATCAAATAAACTGAATAAATAAATAAAAATCAAGTAAGTGATCATAGGAGAAGAGATTTATACAAAATGATGCAGTTTAGTATCTGGCATTATTACAGCAAACTACTTCTATATATTCTACAGATTTAAAAGTTGCTTTTTTTGTCCCTAGTACAGAATGTTTGCTGCCCAATAATTTATTTTCTCGGAAAACAACAATGGCATTCTCAAGCAGCGGGCTCTTGGGTGAACAAACATTGACATCGACTTGTCTCGGGTCAAATCTATATGAAGCACCAGTTTCCAACCTGTTGAGAGGCATGTCGAAAGCTCACTGACAACAATTTGTCCCCTAATTCAAAACTCCAACACAGATAACATTCAAGGTTGATTCCCATATCTCCCAGGCTGACAGGAAGGTCCACATCATCAAGCGAAGGAGAAGGACAGAATCAAGCTCAGCGGGTCGCTTTAATGACCCGCGCGTTTCATCCTCGGTAACAGCCTTCTGTGGACAGTTGGTGCACGGGCATCACAGAAGGGAGATGACAAAGGCTTCGCTCATGGGTCAAATACTCATTTCATAAACGCCTCCAGCAGAAAACTAAAACATGATAGGTCAACTACAGGTCTAAATGCCTTTTCCAGTTTTCCTATTTTCCCATTTTCTCATATCCGCCACTTGCTCTCCCGCCTCCGTAATGGAAAACTATTTCAGAAGCATTTCTCCGTCAGTGGGGGTCAAGGGGTCATCGCTGATGTCACTCTCAGAGTAACCAGTGGCAAATAGGTCCTGACATGTGCTCTCTGATGAGAGAATGAGACCGGACAGCTCCTCTGGCTCTCCAACTGATAAGCCCATAGAGAAGAATATGTGTGGCTTGGAGCGTCGCGCCTGCTGCTTCTGCCTTTTTGAGAAACTAATACCAGCTGCTGAATTAAGGCACAAATAACAACTGGGTGATCTGAAGCGACGACAAGGTGTTTTTATTTCTTTTTTTTTACCTCCACTGCTGCAAACGTGTCTGTTTGAACCTTTTCTGTTTGTTCTCGTTGGATTTTTTTTTTTTGAAGAACCAGTCACGGCTTTATTCCTTTAGTCACTTCTTTGATAAATTATAAGCACGCTATCTGTGAGAGACACTGTAACTCTTGACAAATGTCATTTTAACCTTTCAGCTCCTCTGTACGTCTCACTTCATGTAGGTGCCATTCTCATGTTCTTTTTTCCTCCTCCTATAAGCCCTTCCTGTCTTTGTCTCATGTCTGAGAGCGAAACGAATGCCCCTTGTTCTCTGTCAGAGGTGTGTCGTAGTGTGTGATTTGCTTTACACATCCCCGTCGAGTGCTGATTTCTACGCCTGTTTGTTTGTACAGACATGCAGTAAGTCACTGTTCAGCGTGACCTCTCTCTCTCTCTTTCTTTCTCTCTCTCTCTCTCTCTCTCTCTTGTTGTCTTCCATTATAGGAAATATACTGGAGCAATGGAAAATTTCCCTTGGATTTTCAAATTTTAAAGCTACTGACCTAATCTTTCAGTGTAATCCCTTTCACTCACTTCATATATTTTTCTCATGGCATTGTGAGCTTTTCTTCCTATTTTGTCAGAAATCAATAAAAAAAGTTAAAATTCAAACTTTTTGTGACATAACATAAGGTATAATTGGTTAGAGTTAGTTTGAATACTCCCATTTTTATTTTCCTTGTTTCTTTTGATTTCTCTGTTTTATTCAAATTCCTCTTCCACCTGGCCTTGGTGGGTTTTCCACCTCCTGTGATGTCATCAACGCGGATACAAAAAATAAAAAAACAGCTTTGCTTCTTGTTTTCTAGATGTGGGTTTTAAAAACCTTGTATTTTGTGTAAACCTGCTTTGGAAATTCATATTTCCCTACCCAGCTGTGTTTTCATTGACGGTATATATTTGTTGATAAAACAAAAATAACACTCCATATTAGCTTTTTCTCTCCATTTTTCTCTCCTTTTCTTTTTTGTTTTCTCCCTTAGCTATAAACTGGCGCTTTCAGTTCAATTGTTGTTTTTGACAGCGTCCACAACAACAATATTGTTGGCCTAAGCAAGAAAAATGTATATTGAGGCTGGATGAACAGAGGGAGTGTTTCAGAACTTCAAACCTTTACAAAATGTAAAACAGAAATCCTCAGGGCACTCACTTTTCAGCTGTTCATATCGGTATTTCATACCAATTATTGCCCCCACTGAGCAGGTGACAGGCTTGTGTGCCGACGGTCGTGGGAGCACGCAAACTCCCAGTAATCCCGAAATGACGGATTGGGGAGGAAGCCTTGCAGTGATTTGTGACAAAGTAACTGAACACGGACTCCTGTACTTAGAAACGTCACAGCAGTTTGTCTCCATGCTCGCGGTAGCAGCCTGCACTTTGATTTGATGCATGGGTTTTAGTCACCAAAACACTCAGCTTACAGGGGTGGGGGCGTCATCATTCAGGTTCTAAATTGAAAAATTGCTGTGGGGTGACCATTTGGTATTTACTGTGCACTAATCAATAAAAATGTAACCTTTTTCTATTATAGAAATTTGAATGGTAAAAGGTTTCTGGCAAAAGTATTACCACCCAATAAATTTTTCCACAGTTTGTGACATTACAACCGTAAACATCTGCAGACCAACACGAAGTAGTGGATAATTACAAAATGGAAAATAAAGGATACAAGGTTTTCACATTTTTATACAAATGAAAATCTAACAACATGTAAATAATTTGCATTTGTATTCGGCACCCTTTTCTCTAATGGAAAAAAAAAAATCCAAGGTGATTATTTGATATCAGAAGACACCTAACCAGTAAAGAGTCTACGCTTGTATGATACAAACTCAGTATTCACAGAACAGTGAAGGCCTCAGAGGTTTTTTAGAGCGCATTAGAGGACAATCAACATCATGAAGATCAAGGAACACAGCAGACATGTCATGATAAATTTATGGAGGATTTTAAGGCAGGGTCAGGTTAACAAGACGATATTCCAACCTTTAGACATGGTCAGGTACCGACAGGTCAGGTAAGGGGAGCATTAATCGTAGAAGCAAACAAAACAAACAAAAAAAAAAACACCTGGGTCTGTCTAACCCCTAACCCAAAGAAAGAAAACCATGACAAGTCATGCTTAAAGTTTGCAACAAACCATGTTGGTGAAACAGATGCATATGGGGGAAGGTGATCTTGTAAGACTACATGCAAAACTCTGTGCTGGGTAGAAAACTAACAAGGTACTTTGGTGGCAACATCATAATGCCACCAGGGACTGAGAAGATGTCTAGAGTTAATGGCAGGGTGGACGGTGTTAAAAACTCTGTGTTGTTGGTAGAAAACCTGTTTGAGACTCTCCACCGCAGTCTTTAGTTTCACCATCCAGCAGGTCATTAGTAAACAGACAGAGTCACAACAGAACTGGTTAAGTCAAAGCATAGTCACGTATTACCTTTTCCCAATCAATGTCATGTCAAATTAATTTGAAAATCAAGACTTGAAATGGATTAAGGCATTGAGTCTGATGCCCGATAGACATACCCCAAAATATAAAAAGTTTCATGAGCAAATGAAAAAGTGTTAATGTAGGGAGACTGATTATGAATGCACACCGCACTTTTCAGATTTTTAATTCTCCAACACCTGGAACACCATGCTTTTTTTTCTTCTATTTCCAATTCTGCACTATGTCTGTGCTGTTCTAACACATAACATTTCCACTAGGGAGTTTGGAGATGTCTGGCTTTAATACGGCAAACTGAAATACTTCTGTGGGTGTAAGTATCTGTAAGTGAACGATCAGGACTAATTATTTTACTTAACAGTTTCCTACGTGTCTCTTTTTTATGCACTGATGTTTTTTTTTTTTTTTTTTACTCCAATGAAATGTTGTTATAATGCTGAACCCGGGATATTACCTGGTAGGACCACGAAGATAGTTGCTTTGTTCCTTATAAAAATCTACAAACCCATTTGGCTTGTGATTTTTTTTCTCTCCCTCTTTTTCAGGCAAGTCCTGAAGTCTTAAAGCTTTCCGCCTGTTATATTTCCTCCACATCAATATGTCACCTAGTTCCGCTACGGCAGGATGTCAGCTAAATGCAGCTCTCGGGTTAAGAAAACACCATCCCTGCCTGCTGACTGATAGCCTGTCAACGCTCACACACACACGATAAAAAAAAAGTTTAGAAATTTGATCCACCTGTCATCTCGTCTGTGATTATGAATCTCTTCCGAGGTCCATTCAGATGCATTCTAGCTTGGCCTTGCTCAGTGTTTGTTACATGGAAGAGAGAGCGTGTGTGTGAAGAGTAAAAGGACCCTCCTCATCTTAATGGAAACAACTGGATCAAGTGGTGAGCCCAACAAATTTGACACCCATTGTAAGAAAAGGTGTTAAAATCAACAATTAGACCAACTGGATGATGCACATACTACATAAAATCTATGGAAGTTAACATTTCACACTTTACCATTTTCACATTTCTAGACTTTTCCAGCAGTTTTTAAAAACATTTGTGTGCAAAACAGCGACCTTAGTTGGTGACTTAAAACAACACAACATGGAAGACAGCTTTCCAGTCCAACACTGTGGTAAAAAAAAAAAAAAAATATTTCACAGTTGTTGTTTTTTATCTAGACCATCCCAGATCAGCTCTATTTCAAAATCCATAATTCTTCACTAAATAAAGGTTCTTTAAATCGCAGCCTTTGCTTAGTGTCACATCTAAGGAAGGAAAAAGAGTAAAAAAAGGAGTAAAAAAATGAAGACTGTCCTGCATTTTCTTTAGGATATGTTTTGTTCTGTTTTCAGCAAAAAGGAGTGAGAAATTAGTCCTTTGTTCTTTGAGAACGCTTTCTTTATTTAGTCAGATTAAAGGAATTGGTGCTCCCCAGTCTGCTTTTTAAAAAGTCACCGATTGCTTATTTGTCATTACCTACAAAATTTAAAATGAAAGCAAAACATGTGATTCACGAGAGACGAGTATGTGAATTTGTGTTGTACCCAAAATAAATAATTTGTCTCCATCAAAAGTTATTTTATTATATTATTTATTATTTATTGTCCTGGTTTAAGCAGAATCATTACGAAAGCATCATCTAGTCCCCCAGCCCCACTTTGGACACCGTGGTCTAGAGTCACAACTTTTCAAATGAGCGAGTTTCTATTTATATCAATTAGATGGAAAGAAACTGAGGTAGTGGTGTGGCAAATCAAAGATAATGGAAGACATCTGAATTCAAATCAAAGCTAGAAGCCCTTTATTTTTCAAAAGGTCTTTTTTTATTCTTTAAATAAAGCAAGAAGCAAAAACATCTGGAAAATCCTCCTTAAATTTTCTTTTTTCTATACGTATCGAGATTTGACAAATTAAATTAGTGACTTTTCAAGATTGTAAGAATCCCGTAAATGACATTGTGGCTGTTAGGAGAACACTTGTGCAAAACTAAGTTTTTTTTATGCCTCTAATTTACATCTCGATACCTTTGCTTTCTTTATTTTGAGAAAGGAAACGAAGGGACCTGTTTCTTTATCGCTCACCTCCCAGTGAACTGCAGATGACCCCCTGAGTCAACTGCATTAGCTTTGGGGTGGTCAGTCGAGTGTGTGTGTGTGTGTGTGTGTGTGTGTGTGTAGGAGAGAGAGAGAGAGAGAGAGAGAGAGAGGTGGGTGGTAGAAAGAGGGGGAGATTTTTTCTGCTCTCCATTACAGTTGTTTAGGTCTGAGGGGTTAACTCGTTGAGGCTAAGTAAGTTTGAGCTGCGAGCACATCAGCAGACGTTTGCATGCACTTATGCACAATTGCAAATGTCCGACTCAAATGTAATCACTTTAAGAGACCCCTCTAATGCACCATGCTGTTTTCTTTTGCAGTTATGATGAAGGTTTATTTGTAGAACAGGGAACTCAGCTCCTGCTGCCAGTGTGAGGATTATACTTCGTCACATCACATCAGCCAAGCTGTCTGGGTTTGAACCGGCAACCCTGACGTCTCAAGAAGATTCGTAGCTTGCGGTTGTCAAACTGTTGTTTTCTTGATGTCCCCTTTTCTTTTTATTTGTTCCTCCCTCAGAGAGATGGATATAATATAGATTTTCTTTGTTTTGATTGCTTCACTGAGACGCGGGATGTGAAGACGGGACTTCCAGCTGCTCTGGATGCTTGGAAGTCCTGGGAGTCCTGGCCTGGCTGCCCTCCAAGCCGGCACGGCAAAGTGGGCATGCGCCGTTGCGGGCCGCAGCGGGGGGTTGATGGGCCTTTGGAGGCTCGGCCAGAGAGGCCACAGATGCCTCAAATGGCTTGGCATGATGGGAGGGCAAAGGGTTGGGAGCAGGAATCCTGGGTAAATTCAAAGAGTTTTTTCCTGTGGAATGTGACTGTAAGAACAAAAGAGGAGAAACTGAACGAACGTAGGGCAGGAAAACAGAAAGCTCATCTGAGTCGCATTCATAAGAGGACATGAAATAAAAAGCTGCACACTTTACCACAATTTAAATGTATTGATCAGACCAGACAATGCATCCCTAAAGTTATATTTGCTTTTGAGTGTGGTGGCGACAGTATCATGCTGTCATGATTCTCTGTCGTTTGTGTTTTTGTGCTTATTTAGATTCTCCGTTCCTCGCCTTAGTCTTTCCCCCCTGCTGTTTGCTGTTCTGTTGATTATCACTCATCTGATTTTTATCCAGTTGATTGTTTTCCCAGTTACATTGAAGTTCCAGCTTTCTGTTTCTTCCTCCCTGGAGTCTTCGTTTGTCCCTTGCTTTCTTCCCGGTCCCTACGTTTCTCTGTTCTCTGTAAGTTTCCTCGTTTTTATCATTAAATGACGTTGGCTCGCCACGGCTCTCTTTCATCGCTGACACACTTTGGGTCCGCATCAACAATTCTTTTCTTTAGCAGGGACTTCGAAGCTGCAAAAACTAAACGGAAAGATAGACGGTGGTAAATTCAGAACAATTCTGAAGGAAAATCTATCAGAGGATGCAAAAAACTTGAGACTGGGGGTCCAGATTGACGTTTCAGCAGCACAGAGACCCTAAATACACGGCCAAGTCTCCAATGGAGTGGTGTTAGAATGGCTCAGCCAACATTCAGGACTAAATCTGATGACTTGGAGGTTGCTCTTCACAGATGCTCTCTATCTAATCTGACTAAGCGCCATCTATTTTTAAAAAAAGAATATATGTATAAAGCAAGTAAATAATTTTGTAAAATGACAGCTCTTACCGAAGGAAAAGGTCGGTCTATAAACTATTGGTTTAGGGGGGATGATGATGCATGCCATAGTTTTCAGATTTTCTTTTTTCTAGTTCTGTGTTGGTGTTTTTTTTTTTCAATGACTCTGACCTGAAGCCTACATAAAACAACAGGCAGATGGACAGTTTGAGGCTTTGCCATACTGATACACTTATGTTTAAATTTAAAAATGTTATGTATTTGTTAATCATTTTAGCACAATGGAGGCCGTATAAAAAAGTCCAACCAATATTTTTTTATGACTAATTTTAGGAGCCTTGTATTTTTTTTATCCTTATTCATGAGAACTCTTATGTGCAACACTGATCCATCAAGTTTTGTGGTCCGTACTTTATCACAATCAGTCCCATTTGTTCCTGTGTTACTTGTAATGCAGCTTGAACTTGTAGTATTACATCAATTTCTTTATAAAGCCTAGCTTTGGAGAAACCCGTACATTTGAAATAAAAGTGCAGCTTTGATTTACAACTTTTTGGATATGTATTCCATCAGTGGTGGTTTTTGCATAATTTCCACCCAGGGCAAGCAGCTGTTTTTAAATATAACATTTTATTAATAATGTCTTGAATTCTTCTAATCTAGCTGCTGAAGCTGTTGCATTGTCATTCCTCCAAATTGTTTACAACCGTATGGAACAAAAAGTTGTTATGCTTAATGCTTATTAAAGTGACCTTTTGCTCAAATTAAAGTCTATACTGTATGAGATAAAGGAAGGCCGATAAACTATGTGTTTAAACAAATGGCACCCTGATATTGGCTGGTTAATAAGTTGAGTTCTCTGCTCATGTGCTTTCAAAACAAAGCTACCTTAAAGGCAGTGGCAGTTAGGACTGCCGTACCAGTTTCCAGAAGGAAGGAAGTGTGCGTGCAAGGAAGCAAGGATGTAATGAACCAATGATGCAAGGGAGGAAGGAACTACTGATGTGTCACAAATCTTCCGACCCCTCTCGAACCTTTAGCCACATTTGCTCAGGTTGGATGAGAATCCTTGCATGCAGGGGTGGGGCTCCATCTTGAGGGAAAAGAAAAAAAACATGTGGCCAACCACATGCAAAAACAGCGTTGGTTAAGACCATTAGGTGAATGAAATAAGGGGGAAGCCGATCTTAAAACGGCAGGTGTTGTGGCACAGGTACATAGAGCTGCACAGGGACTGGGAGCTTTGTTGCAAGCCTATCAAGAATAAGGGGAAAAAGTCCTTAGAAATAATTTTGTGATTTGCTTTGTGTGATTCCGTGTTTAGTTTCCATATTGAGATTTAAACAAATTATGAAATTATCATATTTTTAACAAAGGCCTAAAATAACATTTTTATGAAAACAAATGATAAAAATATTACAAAAATCGTGATATTTAGCTAAATCAGGCTAAGTGATACAAAGGTAATGGCCAATTGGAAGCCCTAGGACCCGACTCTTTTTGTTTGCCTTTCACTGCATACCAGGCATACCACATTGAAAAGCTGGAGGCTTATTTGTACCAGAACAACTTTGTTCTACAAAAAGGAGGATACCTATTTGCTAAAGTGACGTTTTAAAATCAGGTTTGCATCTGGCATCAAAGTAGACAGGTTGCATTAATAAATGATGGACCTGTTTTTCTTTGACCTTCAGCCCAGCTCCTCGAAGGGTACCGAGCCAAATGGAGCCAAATCTTTGAAAGCAGCCAGACGTCCCATTACTAGCATCAACAACTGACAAGAAACTCTGCACAGAAACAGGTGTGGGAGGGGCAGTGTGGCAGTACCCCAGTCTGTACAGCCAGAACATTTCGAGTCACTCTGGTACTTTATTCAACATCACATTAAAAAGGACTTTAAACCACTGGAACAATTTGATAGATAAATGTAAGCGGTCTCGATGAGTAGATAAACATCACTCACTGTAAAACCAAGGAAACACTTTTGACTTTTCTAAGACTGTGAGTGCTGGGTGTGAAGGAAAATATGAGCAGTTTCAAAACCATGAGTTTTTTTTTTTATACCATGTTATACATTGGTATGCTAATACCATAAACATGTTAGAAATCAGTCTTCGGCACCCAGCAAAACAGCATCTCACATGCATACACCTTTTTCTCTCTTTTTTTTTTTCCCCTGTGCACTTCCAATTACAAACACTCTCCTGTGACGGCGCTCAAGCACAGAAGCTCACACTGTGAAATGCACTAAGAAACGTAGGAGATCAGGTGGGGAGGCGGGCAAGAGGGAGGGGGGAGGGAAAAGCCAAACTAGTCCCTTTAACTTTCTAAAGACTTTTTCAGCATTTGTTCTGCACACTTACCTACGCAAACTCCAAGGGGCCGCAGTGACTGGGGTCCCATTTCAGGCCCAGCGTGGAGCCGGGGAGCTCCTCAGCTGTAAAATGAGAGCGCCAGAGTGCGGTGTGAAAATGGATTAGCCTCGCTGAGATAAGGGGAGCCCTCAGCGAGCCATGCACGCCTTCAATGGGGAAAAAGAACTGCTGTACAAATTGTTTTTGGTACATTAAGTACCTGTTACTTTATTTCACAGATGGAAAACAATAACACAGGCTCTGGGGTTGGAACCACTGCTGCATTCTGGAAATGTGTGAGGTTTGCCTTACCTAGCGCGCGCAGAGTTTGTCCCCTTTCTTTAATATGCAAAGCGATTTCTATAAGCGCTATTGAGTAAAAGAATTTAGTGGATTGACAAACATAACATATGATGATAAATGACTAAGTGCCAAGCTGGCAGCCACTGGCCTACTGTGGGAAATCATACAGAATATCCAGGTTGATAAAAAAAAAATAAAATAAAATAGGCTGAACGTTCCCATTCAGCAAACAGGGCAGGGATTTTTCATTAATAGGCCCACTGCTGCCGTAGGGCCCCCCAAATTAAATGAGAGTGTCAGATCCTGGATGATTTATACATTTGGACTGATCTAACAGCTCTGTGGAACAGCTATGACACCCTGACAAGCCAACAATGGATATGAAAAATGAGGCAATACTGCTGCGCTAAATCTGAGACTTTCAAAGCCAAATTCACGCACAGAGTCGAAACCTCCAGCATCGTTGCGAATATAATGAAAATAAAGTGAGGGGGGTAAGGGTGGGGGGTTTAGAAAAAAAATAAAAAATCCCCGCAAGAATCTCTGCACAGTTTTAGCTAAATCATTTGCTGTTTATATGAATAGAGTGATGGAGACAAATTGGTCCGAGCGGAGTGTGGCAGTACTTTGCTTTTCAGATGTCTTTCTGTGGCTGCGAGGAGAGCCCATCACTTTACAGCTGAATGAGATATCAGGCCTATTTCTGAGCTGTGACTCAATAGAAACACGTCAAATGAAGTTAGTGCAAAGGTGCCCTTTAAAACACCTCTATTCTCTTTAGGTTTCCATCAAATTCAAAAGATCTCTGCAAATTAATGCTCTTTTTTTTCACTTAGGCTGGTCTTTCAAAGATGTTACATGTGGTATGGCAGCAACGCAGGCTCCATCCATTCACCCGCTGACAAAGGCTGTGCTTGTCATTAGGTTGCAAGGAAGGCTACCGATCTTACTAACTTGCGAGATGAAGTGATAAAAACCAACACGGTGGAATAAAGCATTTTTGCTTTTCTCGGCGTTGTCCTTTTACCCTCTCATTCTCTGTCTGATGAAAAACTGGCGTTCCTCAGAGCTCAGCAGATTTAAAGGAAACAATTACCAGTCCAGTGATCTCTGCTTCTCCAGTCCCGCCAATAAACACCCAAGTGCCCTGAGGTACGGTCGGAAAATGATACAGTTTTAAACGGGTTAAATTTCATTGTTTTCTGCAACCCCACCCTCCTCACTCCCCCTCCCCACACACTTCTCTCCCTCAGAGGGTTTTATTCCACAAAAGTGTGAACACATTTTTTTGTTTTGATGGGGGCAAAAAACACTGAAACGATAAAGCATATGAAAAGCCCATCTTCACAGAACATTAGACATCACAAAACAACCCAAAGCTATGATTGGATACATCAAAACTGACAAGTAAAAGTTGATTGCTTAGTGTCTGTTGATTGGGCTATTCTTCAAACGGCGAGCACAACCTCGTAGTTGTTTTCACAGAGCACCAAACCGCACTGCAAAGACACAGTAGTTTGAGACGGGAAGCCAAATGGAAATAGCTACCTACAGTTGCTAAGTTTAGGCAGGTACATTTTTTAATCGAGGAAATAGTGGAAATTAGAGTTGACACTTCGTTGGCTAATTAGTAGGGGATTACCGGTACATTAAAATCATATTCTGATTCGGTTCAGTTTCAAGAGGGGCTCGATTCGGTACCTTTTTGTACAAAAAGGGCAGAAATTAAAGACTTAAAAATGTTTTTGTTATGTTATTTTACAAAAGATGCCAAGTAAACAAAACAATTATTGAATAAAAATAGAGAAAAGCGACCTATTTGGGTAATATTTTAATTACACTGCACTCGTTACAATAAATAAACTATACTAACAAATTGCTAGTACAGTTTATCTATGCTTATTTATCTGAATTAACTACTAAAGGTTGCTTAAATGCTGCCATTATCGGCATTTTCACCAAGCTGTTTTTCTTCCTTTGTACAAGAGACGTTCATATTCGGATTAAGCTGTGTTAAGTGCGCTAACAACCCCTTAAGCAGGGCGGGGCTTTGTCCCTTTTTCATCCATCTTTAAATTTAGGTAACAAAAAAAAAAGGAGGCTTTAAAGTTTTTAAACCAAGTCACCATTGTTTTTCATACATATTTTTTTGGTGTTACAGCACTTTAAACACAGGAGATGCCATTCAAATGTCTTGTTACATACTCCACGAGAACAGAGTTTTTTTTCTTAGCAGTTGGGATGGCAAGAACAGGAGAAATTTAATTTTGACCCTATCTATTCATACTGCATGAGACGCTCACCTGCAGAAGTCAGTCCCACGTGACTGAGGATTAGGCGCGCGGGGGATGGGGGCAGAGAGCCGAGCAGGGGGCAGGCACGTAATATGGTATCTGGAAGCGGCCGATTCAATGCTTACCAAGCACAAGAGAGGGCACAGTCAACCCTCACGTCATCACCTCAGCGCCTGAAATCTCAATGGGCATGCACACTGATTACGTCACACAGAGTGAACATTTTAATTAATTTGAATAATTTATTTTCTCTGTACTTAACTGTGCACTCCAACGGTGTTGATCAAATAATGGATCCGTTTGCAGTTTTTCGTCACGTGCTGTTCTGTTTTTGCAAGAAATAAACAATGTGGTTGCCATAACAGCAAGGTCTTCTCTTGTCTGTGATGTGTCCACCAGAGGGCGCATTGATAGCATAAATATGTTATAGCTCAGTCAACGAGTTTAATAAACAATTTTCTAATACTATATAATTTTTGTACAAAATAATGCGAGTTGTTATAAAGTTAACCATTGCATTTTATAAGAATGGATGGAAGTATTTTTTTCCAGTCCTTTTTCAAGTAATAATGCACATTCAATGGCGACCCGAAAAAGCTGACACGGTTTTCGTTACCAGTACAGATAGGGTAGTGACAGGGTCTTCAAGCTCTCATGTAAAAAAAAAAAAAAAACTCTTATATTGGTTGGAATGCTTTTTGTTTGGCAAGACACTGCAGCAGTTAACAGTGTCCATGCTGAAACACGCTTAGGCACTTTAGTTCCGCAGTGTTTAAGCTCTTGCTGAAAATAAAATTAAATAATGCAATTAGTAAAAAAATTTTACCTAAACCCTACGCACGAGGACCAAACCGAACATGCCCTACTGAATCGGTTAAATACGCCCACATGTACCATTAAAATACAGAGCCACCACAGCATACGGACCCTGAGAAGGGACATTTGGCCTGACAAAAATAGGCTGACATTATTTTTTTTAATCAAATTCTTAAATGAAAAGAGTAAAAATTAATTACATATGATATTTCCTTGGAGGGAAATTATCAATTGTATAATCAGAAAATTGTTAAATTAACTGAAAGATGAATTCCTTTTATAATTTAATAATAATGCACAGAAAGTGATTTGATTTAAAACATCTTGATTAAAAAGTGTTTAAAAAAAGCCTTGTGATGCGTGGAGTTTATCACAAAGGCTGGGGTTCTTGAAATATGATAACAGGCTGTACGGACTGATAAAACATGTGAGCTTTAGTTATGACAAGCACGCGGTGATACCATCATCTGTAATTTGTGTCTTTATCCCCAACAAGTGAAACAAATAGATAGGAAAAAGAAAGGGATGAAAAATAGACCAAATGCTGACAGGGCAGGAGACACTTGAGCTGCAGAGAGAACGCCACGCAACGTGAACACTGCACAGCAGAGAGGTGATTGAATGATCCCATTCTGGGCTTTTTGTTAGACACCAGGCAGCGATGTATGAAGATTGATACACCAGTGCTCGACTCGCTTTGCTGGATCATCAAACGGATTGATATTATACTCCAGCCAAGGATGAAGACAAAGTAAGTGTTATCATACTCAATGCCGGGGCTTGTCAGAGGCGGGAAATCATCTTGTGTCACTGGTTATGGGAGCGTTTTGCGGACTGCCTTGAGAATTTATCAGGAAGATGTGGTCCTCCATGGCAGTTGGCAGCTGACAGTAGAGGCCGCGGCTCTGCCCTACAGATCTAAAATAAAGATTGAATTGCATCACCCTGTTTTGGAATGTATTAATTTTGATCGTATTGAGTTTCTTCCCAAACACACAGTAATTCCCTATTCTTTTTCAATTTGTCATTTATTGTCACTCAAAAACATTATTCACAGCAATATCATTATTAATATAATGCCTAGCTGCTATCAGTGATTGATTAATGTGGTTTACAGGGGTTTAGGCTTTTGGCATTCCTGGTAATGTTTGACATTTAGCGTTTTGCTAAGAAAAGTATGGGTCCAACATGCTCTATCAACCTTTTTATGAATTCATGTATTTACTTTTTAGTTGCTACCTTTCTCTTTTTTATTTGAAAACCCATCTAGCCAGAAATTCAAGAATACCGCAACTGAAGTGAAAAGTCGATCATTAGGATTTGGTTAAGTTCCAGTGTTAATTCCTAAAAATCCTCCATCCACCTGTTCATCCATCCATGGTTGAAGTTTGTATAATGAGTTATGAGTTTGAACCATCATGTAGGGTTAGGGTTTCATGACAATAAAATGGGTTGAAATGACTATCCTTCTGCTTGTCTAATTCTATGGTAGTCATGATGCCAAAAACGTAACTGTCAAACTCTGTATTAAAATGATCTGCTCAGTATGGTATATAGTATGTTTAAAAGAGCAATAAGTGAAATTTCATTATTTTAGATAAAAATAACCAAAAACTAGTTTTGTGAAGAACTATGACGTCACACACCAGCTCTCTGTGTTGTTCTCCAGTCTCTTGTTTACCAAGCCGTGCCGGCCACACGTGCATGTACATGCATGAGAATAGCTGCCCAATAAAATGCCACCACCGTGTTCACCTGAAGAAAGTCAGGACCCAATATTATCACAAAAACACAAACAAACGGCAGTCTTTGACAAATAAGTTGTCAGATAAGGAATGAGACAAAATGAGGAATAAAATAGGCCTCGCGTTTCCAAGATGGAGAGCATTTTGAAAGCAGAAACAGCTCCAGTTTGACTCAGAGCTAGCTTTTCACCTTAGGACAGGTGAGTAACGGAATAAGTGAAATATTGTTTTTTGTTGGATACAGTCTTGTAAGACTTGTGTTACTTTGTTAACTAACATTGTTTAATTCATGCCGGTGGGTTTGTGAGCTGCCCACTGTTATCCTCACACAAATTAAGGGTATTTCTGTTTTGACAATAAATGTAAAATTGAAACGGATAACTGGTTTGGTGTAAAGAGAGGCATGGCTTGCCACACATCTTGTTTTGGTCTACAGACAGTGCTGAATAGCTGCCTAGTGGTGACATTTCGCTTGTTTCTCCTTTAAGGTTTGATCCCTACATTTAGTTTAGATTTTTAGAAGCATAAAAGCTGTGCTATTGCCCATAAGTGCCAATGGGAACTATAAAGCCAACTAATGCATTTTTGTATTTGGCAATATTCTTTCCCCCTTCCTTTTTTCTGTCCAGTACCCAGCATGTTGCCAGGCAGCATGGTAAGGGAAGTCTTTATTAGTCAACTCAGGAACTTTTTTGTCTCTTCAAAATAAAGGTAAGTTCACACTGAACGAAAACAAGGCAAATGGAGTGAGTGATATATTATACATGTTATCCCTATAGGCACGTTTAGGGGCGAAACGGTTCGTGATGCCAACAATGCATTTCAAGTGATTTTAATTGCACTTACTGGGTGAATAGTGTGAAGCGAAACTGAGAAAAGGCGCAGTGGAAATGTGCCTACAGCCAAGCGAAATTTCACCCGAGCTCAACAATCTGAACTTTTCTGTCAAATCGCGTCCCGTTAAGTGTCCTTCCTTTCCATTTATTTAAGCGTGGAAATGTTTTTTATATGTTACATATTTAGACAGTACAATTAAGCCATATTTCTATTGAGCAACGATGGATTTACTGACCCAAAGGGTGATCCGTCCCCAGACGTCCTCTTGCGTGGTCCTGGACAGTTGGAAGTACCGCTGGAAGTGAAGTTCATCCAGATTCAGCTACAGGTGGTAGTACTTGCTGAACCAGGTGCATTTCTGAAGGATTTGGTGGACCCAGGAACGGCATCACCATTTTTCGGCTTCCCACATTACATACAGCATCATGACTCGCTCAGTAAAACGCATGTCTGGGATGGAGAGTTGAACAGACAGGAGGAACCGGCAAGCAGATAGACGCTTCCCATATTTGATGACGCGGTGAAGCAAGCTGGATGCACATATGCTGCATTGTCCGCAGGAATTGTTTGAGACAGACAGGCGAAATGTCAAGCAAGCAAACGCAGGCAATCAACTTGAAAAATCTGCCTTGTTGGGGTTTGGTGAGTGCGTACCTTTAGAGTTTATAGTGTTGATACAAGATTGTTTCAAGCTTAAAGCGCTATCCTATCATAATAATAGCTAACAATTGCCTACACCCACTTTGTCAGAAGAAGGCAGAAGTTGAGAACTGCTCCATAGTGCATTTCAGGACAAATGTTACTCGCATGAGAAATCTCATCACATCCCTGGTCACTTTTTTTCAACGTTATCTCCACAAAGTAGTCCACAGTGCAACGCAGAAACACAGTGGAAGGCCATGCACACACATTCATAGGTGATTTAGAGGGGCCAGTTAACACAACGTGAATGGTGGAAGAAGGATTTAGCACCTAAAAAACCCATGTGTGCACAGGGTGAACATGGAAGTTTCTTTATTGTGATGCAATATTGCATCACAATATCAACTGCACCACCATTTCGGGCTGAAAGATCTGAATACAAATTTTGTGTCCATTGCAATGATTATCATAATGAACAAAATGACAAAAGCATCATAACATCAAATAATAGTTTTATTGACAAATTAATAACAATTTCTAGTCTCTATGCAACTCTATACAATGTTGTCTTTCCATATTGACTTTATGACTACTTCTTGTGTGAATGTTGAACATAGCTGTGCTAGCTTCTTAGCAGGTATGTGAATAAACTTATTTACTAAAGGAAACTAAAGTCATTAACCCAACCCACTGATATTAATATAATTAACATAATTATTCAGTATATTTCAACCATCCTATTTCGTCCTGCAGAAGAGGCTCAGTGAAGCCACATCAGATTGTTGTTTAATTCAAACATGGCAGTGAGAATATTGAGGCTCCTTCAGTCTCTTCCCCAGCCCAGCTAACTGGGTCCTGGTTTTTGACCTGATATTTATTTAAAATAGACCAGTTAATTTTTATTGTTTTGATCCTGGTTTTTCGCGCATGCGCGCCGGACTGGTAGGCAAAAGGCGAACACAATGGGGGACGCAAACAATGTAAACGACGAGTTCTCGACGTATTTTTTTTCTTTAGATAACATATCACAAGATTGTTATAAGAGTAAGTTGATGGTTGATGGTATCAGATTGCCAGATCCACACAGCAAAAGCCTGAAGGGACGGAGCGAGTCTGTGAAATGCTGGCCAAGTGTTCCGTACGGCGACATATACAGCTGCCTTATAAACACGCCACTACACACGAGAGAGCATGAAAGCCCATAAATCACTGGACGGCTACAATTATTTTATATCGGGACATGTTCAGACATGTTTGTGTAACATACGAAAGTGGAGTCGGACACAGACAACGCCTCAGCAAAGAGGAAGTCCCGCCACCGGTAGGTTAAAAAAAACATTGTTTACAAAGGATTATTTTGGTGTTTTTGTCTTATTAATCCTTTTCACAGACTCATGCCAGAGGGTTTGCATACATTGTACATGTATGTATACTATTATGAAACGAACGTTTACGTCTTGACTTAAGTATATATATCCTATTTTTTTTATTTATATAATGATTTAAGTAGAACAATGACTAGTGCAAAATTAAGTTGTATTTACCGGAGATGAAGTGTAGACTGCAAATTCTGTCGTGGTATGATGGCTCCAACAGTCCATTGGGATTGTCTGCCTGCGCTCTTTTCATTGAAATGATCCATTTCGTTTGTCTCTCTTCGTCCTTCGGTAAACGAAAGAAACGTACATCCGACGATTTGGAATGCCTCTGTGTGCAACCGGGAGCACAACAAGTCGTAGGCATTGCTTAGATTCCAAAAATAAACGAACTAAAAGCACGCTTTAATTCACCCGTTTTGTCATGGTAGTAGAGGAGAACAGTCCTGTTTTTTGCCTACCCGCCGGACCCGGATGTAGCTCATCACGTCACGCGCGAACTGGTCTATTAGCCAACTTCTGCCACTACAGCCTAAACACAACATTTTGGTTGAAGAAGCAATCAACCACTTTTTGCCCCACTTGTTTTGGCTGAAAATACTATAAATACACAGTATATGTGCATTACAACAGTATGAAAAGTTCTTAGTATTGGGATTTTAAAAAACATTAGCAACATCTAAAGAGCCAGGCAGCCCTTCAAGACCGAATAATCTACTATCAATTTGAAATAGATCAATTTACTTTCATTTCATATACTGTAACTTTAGTCAACAACTAACATTTATATCTGATAGATGTACTAAATTATTTTAATAACATAGCTTTTTAACGATATCATGTTATGTTTGTCTACCCATCCTGCCACCGCCTACAGGTTTTAGATGCTGTTTTCTTAAGAATTGGAGACATAAAAAGAGTGACACTGCACCTCTCACTATAGAGGCATTTTATGCACATAATAAAGCTGTCATTTGTGTGCATGCTTGTAGTGTCCTTACCATGTCACCAGGCTATGCGATAAGCGTGTAGAGGAAACGATGCAGGCCAGGGCACTCATGGATATTTCATCATTTTTACATATAGTCACCGACAGCGCTAGAAGCTGTCAGACAGACTTACGGCTTTTCATTTTCATATTGAAATTCCTGGACAGGGTTGTTCCTCT
This sequence comes from Fundulus heteroclitus, assembly GCF_011125445.2. Taxonomy (NCBI): domain Eukaryota; kingdom Metazoa; phylum Chordata; class Actinopteri; order Cyprinodontiformes; family Fundulidae; genus Fundulus; species Fundulus heteroclitus. Next base: position 76,543 of record NW_023396772.1, read on the forward strand.
GCTTGTAAACATTATGTCCATTTTTATTGTACATGCAACATTTTTTTCTATTATGAACAAAGACAAACACCTGGCAGGACCAAGGGGCTCCTGCTATGATTTGGCCTTGTTGTGTTGCTGACCCAGAAGAGAGAAAATTACCCATGTATGTGTGTGTGTGTGTGTGTGTGTGTGTGTGTGTGTGTGCGTGTGTGTGTGTGTGTGTGTGTGTGTGTGTGTAAAGATGGGTGCTATTTAGGGATGCCTGGTGGCCATAGAAACAGGAGGGGGTGTACTAGGTTTGAGTTAGGGGTCCTATTGTGGGACAAACTTCCTCACCACAAGAAATCCACATGATCCATCACCCTTTTTAGCTGGTGTCAAAGCCAGTTTATGTGATGATGATTTGATGCTTGGGTACCAGGTCTCCTTTGCACATGCTCAGATTGAAGTGTGGCAGTCAGAGTTGGGATAGTTGAGCTTCTGGGCTTCTGATGTTTCACGTCAGACACATCATTACAAAAGACATGACAAGAGACACGAAAAGAAATTTACTTCTGCATTTAGCTCTAATTTAGCCACATATTTCCAATACTAAACAAGTGTAACATCTAGAAAGTAAATATAAAGGATTTGTCACGTGTAAGAAAAGATCATCAAATTTCTTGTTTGTTTTTGATAATGACTGATTTGTAATATACTCTTTTTATGATCCTCCGTTAAAATTACAAAGCAATACACTCACAATGTAAATTTATAATAGAATGAGTTACAAGTAAGATCCTTCAATGAGCCATTATTCATGTTTGGTTTAAAAGTAGAAAAAAAAATCTGTGTATGGCTCCAAAGTAGTTAAGTTGATCACAGTCATAGACTTTATATGTTTGTAAAACAGATAAAACGTATTGAGTAAAAATATAAACATTTATGGTAGCAGTATTTAATGAAGTCATCATACATGATATGATCTAACTTAACCGGCAGTGCAAATTAACAATTTAACACAGAGAAGCTAAGGTCATTCTAATTCAAAAGTAATCTAAAATATTGATTAATAAAATAATCATTATTAAAAAATGCCAAACTGGTGAATCGTAGGAACTGCATGACAGAAAATTCCAGGGATTTTAAAACAGTAACTCTAATGCGTTGCTTTACATTTATATCAGAAACTGGTCCTTGCCTCTCAGCTTTAGAAAAATATTTAATATCACTAATTTTACTACTGCTGATACTGTCAAATGACCGCATGACTAATCGCATGGTTGAATTTGTGATGTGCTGAAAATTTAGCCTGTGACGAATTTCAGCTTTGTTGGCTCGTATTTTTGACCCACCAGTCAAAAACCCCAAAATATGAACACTTTTAGATCATCCACCACTAAGCACTACTAGGACATCCTAACCGTGAGACTTTTGAGTGTGTAATTTATTACTTTTGGAAGACCACCCAAAGTACGTGTGGTGCCAGGGTGTTTAAAAAGGAAGCCAGAGGAAGTCAAGAGTTCAAAGAAACTTTGAAATAAGAGTATTTTCTATGACGCATACCAGTTGGTTATTCAGGCGTCAGAGAGCTGGATTTCAGCGGGTACTTGTCCTTTCTCTCCTTTGCTGTTTTGTACTTTTGCCATCTTGAACATTGTAACCGACTTATCTTGTTACAGCAATATGCCGACTGCCACAAGATGTCAGTTTGTATCTGCTTTGCACTGCAAAAAGGGAACAAAAAGTAAGTAAAATATTCGTGAAATGGGTGCATTTGCCCTTGATTTGAGCAGCTTACTAATATTATCTGCCAAAGGAATAAGCATTTCTATCTTTAAAATATGATAATTAGATATACTGCACTTGACATGAGATGATGGAGATGAGTTGTTCCTATTTTACATGCAAAAACTTATTCCATTGGCAGATCATTTTAACTTGCCTGCTCAAATCAAGGACAAATACATTCATTTCAAGAAGATTTTACTTACTTTTAGTTCCCTTTTTGCAGTGTGGGAACATGCCGTTGACTTGAGAGAGAGATGGACACAATACCAACTTTAGCAGAAAACGAGAAGCATGGACAGTAGGCAGCAAAAATGCGACTTTATTCTTTTACACGCCAATCCTCTCTCTGTCATTGAACATGCTGGATTCAGAAACCCCCGTCATATCAAAGTTAAGCGGTCTTCAACTCTCTACACTCTTTACACAAAAACTCTTGTTTACAGTTTGTAATGCTAGCTAGCCTGTGCTGCACATGGTAATAGCTAAAATAAGATGCTAATGATGGGTCACAGGTCAACTCCAAGCCATTTTATCTCTGTCTTTTCAATTAGTGAAACTTTTTTTTATTCATAGTGGCTGCTCTTAAAGACAAACTGGAATTGGCTATAATCTTTATCATCAGGTTAAAGTGTTACAAAACCTTGTGTCTAGAAATCTGCCTTTAATATCTGATCAGACTGTTGTTGATTTTCATTAGGTGTTAAATATTACTGACTTTCAAGCAGAGGCAATGTTTTCCTTTTTCTGTCAGACGAAACTCAAATTAAAAGAAGCATTCATGTAAAACAAAGCACCATAATTATGTTTTATAGTATTATCTTTTACATTTTCATTTGGGTGAACTGTGCCTTTACTTAGTATATTTGTCTCCGGCTGCTGCCACGCTTAAAGTGCTTCTAAAAAACATCATCCTTCAACATTACGCCGTTATGATCATAAAAAGCTACAGTACATGAATCTTTTAAACAATGTCAGTGAGTTGTGTTTGCGATAGTCTGCGCGTAATAACTCTGTCCCCTGTAAAGCGGTCTGGGGAGGCTGTGTGTAAATGAGACGGTTCTACTACATTACCTTCATAACGCCATAATCCTTTCTCTATAAACCATTACATGCGCCGCAACATTTCTGATTTATGGGGGTGGAGAATCAATGGGAAAAAATTAATGCTCGCAAAACATCCCAGGGACAACATTGAGCAGATTTTAATTGTGATTTCATTCAAGTGGCTGTTAGCCAGATGATGAATGGGAGCTAACCTTCCACTCAGCCAAGCACTGGAGAGAGTCTTTAATATGACAATTAAGTGTCTGTCTTTTAGATTTTATTGCGTCTTTCTCTCCCTATCTTGTGGGTTACTCCCCCCCGCCCCCCCCTTTCCACTTCTCCTTTTACCTCCCACCCTCTCCCCTTCCTCCCGTTCCTATCGCTCCTTCCCTCGACATAACTTCATCTGTACAGTGGAGCTCTTGTCCAGATTAAATTGAGAAGCCGGTTTTCTCCATCTCACAGCACTTACTTATGTTTTATGACACGCACTAAATCAGTTTTATGTTGCTATTGATCCGCACCCCACCCGCCCCCTCCAGCCGCCCGCTATTACCCTCTTCCTTAAATCGACGCTGACCATTCTTCCTTTTGCTCCCTGGTTCTCCTCACTCTTATCTTAGTGGTGCTGACCTCAAGCGTACGGCTGAGCCACCATCTGGTCCGGGAGGGGAAAAGTGGCCTCGTCCCTGGAAAAGAGACTGATCTATAAGTATAACCAGAAGGTGGCAGGTTAAACTCACTTGTAGCATAAAGCAAATCTTCACGTTTTTGTTTCTTTAATTTCATTTTGCAAGGGTGTAAAACATAATAATAATAATAAAAAAAAAAACACATGGCATATTTTGGAATATTGCCACATCCTTGTGCTGCACCTGACAAGAGAATAGTTTGGCAGCGAAGGTAAATCACTATATTTTTAAGTGTTTTATCTTTTTATTCCGCTGTTCTAATGAGAGAAAGCATAGTTTGTAGAGATCTTTAATTTCACCTTCATCATTCTGGCAGACAATGCCCCCGGCACAAAGCAAGCATTCTCCCCCAATTTTGTATTTATTCACAAGTGTCTTTCCAAATTCAGCCAATCAGGCTGAAGGCCATCATTTTCTGTGATTATGTGAAAACGCTCCTGAATGTAACTGAATATTAATTAACGGCACACACAGAGAACAGTTTCATGTTGCCAACAAATGAGAATGCGTAATGAGCATAAATTATGACAAACAAACAGAAAACTTGGAAAGTTTCGAAAGACCTTACTGAAGACAGCATAGAGTTAAACGCAATAGGAGCTGGGTTTATCTCAATCAATTTGCCCCTGTCTTTTGGCAGGGGTCCAGACTTTGCTGTGCCCCAGTCCCCCCGGTGTTGGCTCCATCAGGGCTCCCAGCAGAGAGCTAAGCAGGAGCATCAATGTGACCATTTAGAGTGGGATCTGTGCAGATGCACCGGGAAGGTCGGGCATTTGTGCAGCCCTCCTTGATTTGCCTGTGATTTTGCCATCTAAGACGTAGCTCACATCAAAGTTGTCATTGAGGCCCCTCGGTCGGAAACCCCGGTTTGGCAGGGAAGTGGGGTCTTTGGGAAAAGAATGACGGTCTTGACCTGACGAAATGGACTTAATCAGCTCCCCGGATTAATACTCTACATATAGAGATTCTTTACACCTGCTAGGATCAGTCTCTCATTTCCCAACTGAGTATTGACTGTGCATTCATACATATTGATTTTTTTTTGTATATTCATTTTATGACTAATTCTGTATATCATAGAACAAACAGTGAAGTTACCTGTAGTCTTCATGGCTTTATCTGCATTTTGCAAAGGCTGAGTCCTGTTTAACAGTTTGTATCACTTCCCTCTTAATTTTTTCAGGTCTTGCTTAACTGGTGTGTTCGAGACATCGCAGTAAAACACTGATGGTATCCCATTTTTCAGGTTTTATTGTCCTAAAGGTATCTGTGTGTGTGTGTGTGTGTGTGTGTTTATTTATTTTTGTGAAATTACCATTTCAAAAAATCGCTCATATTGTTGATTTTTGGAGAATACATTTCTGACGAGATATCTGGCCCATTTGAACTTCTGTATTGTTAAATTTAATTTTTTTTCTGGAACATATGGAATATTTGAGATTCCTTGTGTCCTACAATATACTGGGCACAGACCCCCAAATCACTAGCGACTTATAAAAAGAGATAAAGCAGAGGAAGCAAAACAAACTGTGATTGTTTGATTTTGAGAAGCCAAGCAAATTAAAATTAATGAAAACGGATAATCACAATTGCATTTTATAAAGAACTTGTTTTGCCAAAACTAACATTTTCCGACGATTATTTATTAGAATGATAATTGTTTTCATTCAGTCGACAAGCTTGTTTTTGATAGGAAATGAGAGAGGCATCTCTCAGAAGATAATGAAACAATGTGAAACAAGTCTGGATTTTGGTAAAAATATTCACATTTCATTTTAAAAACTTGAGAATTATTTATAAGAATCCCCTTTTTGCATAACAGCAATCAAACCCCTATTATAATGATTATCAGGATTTCTGTTTGTTTTCACTGGTATTCTGGTGATTTATCTTTAGGGTTGAGCTCCAGGTGTTGTTGGTCTGAAAGCCTCTTTGCCATGACCCTAATCTTGAGCTACCCCCACAGATTCTCTGTCAGATTCAAGTTGGGACTCTGCCTTGACCATTTCAAAATTACTTCCAGTCACAAAAAATATGATGGCAAATTAAAAAAGATTATTTTTAAGCCTTGATTTATCATATGACACATGTAAGGCTTAATTGTTGTTAAGTAGCTGACAAACTTTTGAATTTAGATTTTCTACATTTGTTGATCTGCCAACATTTTACAACAAAAGACACTATGAGCCACAAGGCCGTTTTTGATCACATAATTACAGCAAACAGAAAGCGATGGAGGTAAAATAAATAAATAAATTCCATGTTCTTTTTCTCCATATCTATAAAGCAAGTGGGCATAATGCCAGGCCTTTAGAGCAGGTAGCACTGAAGACAGGTGGAAAAGTGAGAAGGAGGAAGAAATGGAGGTCGGGGTGACAGACTGAGGAGAAGGCATCGGATAGTGAGTTATTTTCCTTTTTTCCCCTCTCCTTCTTTTTAAGCTCATGTGGAAAAGCTTTTCAAATTATGATGTGGATTGACGTGCAGCAGCTGGCCCCTCTCCTGGGTCTTGTCCGTCACCCCGCCGGTCACCGCTGACAGCACTATGATGGATTAGGAATTGTCATCCAGGATGCTTGTCACTTGTTTACAAGCCAGCCATCCCTCATCTCTCACCACAGGCCTTATAATCTGGCTTGAACGCACCTCCCAGCACCACCTCCTTCTCCTGCTGCCAGACATGCAATACAAGACAACACCATACATTACATCAGCTTCCTTTCTGCCCCCCTCTCCCTAACATCTCTCTCTCTCTCTCTCCCACTCCTGCATCCCAGTACTGAACACTGCCAACACATTTAATGCATTAATATATGTGTTGCATCCAGCAATCTCCCAGGCCATGTCTTCTTCTGTCAACCTCTAGCCCCGAGAACTGATGACTGGGTTTTATACAAACCCCCTGGTGGCAGATGGGGACAAACTAACTGATCTAATCTGATTTCTGTGGGATGTTTTATTATTAAACAATGGCTCAAAAATGTGGGGGGGACATTTACTATCATTGCAAACTCTGCCTCTGTTCTGTGGTGCTGAATCGTATCATGTTTTTTTCTCTTACTTTTTTTTTTGTGGAACCTCACGCTGATTGTTGTTACTTTCATTTACAGTACAGCGAAATGTTACAAAAAAAACTAAGATGTCAAAAAGTGTCACAGTATTAATGATTTCACTTTCTAGTCTATTTTATATTTTGACGGTAAAAAAAACAAGATTTAATGTTTTTTTTATATAAATGAAATAAAATAATAGTTTTTGCTGCTGCTAAGATTTAACATTTATCTGACACTAATCAGTATTATAGCTCTTTATAAATGTTCTACTTATTTGTAATATTATTTATTTGAAGTTTTGCTTTTTCATTGAGAATCAAATGCACGTAAAGGGGTTGAGGATGACGAGGTTACGCTCTGGACACCTTCCTTTGGAGGTTTTCCATGCACATTCCACTAGAAGGATTCTCCAGGGTAGAACCAGAACCTATTGAAGGGACTAGACTGTATATTTAATCTAGCCTGGGAAAACTTTGAGTTCAAGTTGGAATGTGCTGGAGAGCATCGCTTAGGAGGAGGATGTCTGGGTTTCACTCTTAGATCTGTTCCCTCTAGACCCAGTCCAGTATTAGAAGAAGATGGATGGATGGACAAAGGGATGGATGGATGGATGGATGGATGGATGGATGGATGGATGGATGGATGGATAGTGGTGAAACCACTAAGTAAATAAATATCACTATTTAAAGCTAATGATAGGAGTAAAGTAAAAGTGCTTACTTTCAACAGTACCATTTTCTTGCCTCGTTACTTTTGTACAGTGACAGTAATGTCTATTTAAAAACAATCCTCCCTTCAAAAGTTTTACTGCTGTCTGTTATCTAGCATCAAGAAGCTGCAATACACGGAGACAATGCTGATCATTGCTATTCAGCTGGCTACACTTTTAATTACAAGAAAATAAAAAATAAAAATGTGCTGAGAGAGATTGCTGAGGGCAATTTAGTAAGACCGACTGCCCTAAGAGATATTTTTGGAACGTGAGAGGAGGCCAGATTACCTGAAGACAACCCTAAGGAGTACAGGGAGAACGTGCAAACTCCATGCAGAAGGACCTCAGGCCAGGACTTAACCTAGGACCTTCTTGCTCCGAGGCAAGAGGGCTCCCATACTACATTCACTAGGTGTTTATATATATTTGTTACTGACAAGAGCAATAAATCATGTAATAGATAAATCCATTGTATTTTATTTCAGGTTATCATCCCGTGATAATCTTATTTGGCCCGTGTCTTGCGCCAAGCCATGAGAATGTCTGACATTGTCCTCCCTCTGTCGTCTTCGGCCAAACTGGATGATGAGGGAGCACAGCTTGTCTTTCCAGCTTGTTCAGCCCTGACAGCTGTGCTCACTCAGAGAGGACGAGAGGATGCCATCTACCCTACACTGCTGAGGCCCTCCCAGTGCTCAAGGGCCCAGTGTGGCCCTCGAGAGGAGCCATAATCTTCTCCTGCCTGCCTAATGTCCCCCCTCTGTGGATTCTGAGACGGCAGGCCTGGGAGCGGGGGCAGCCCGCCGAATCCTGCTATGAGCATATTGTCATTAAATTAAAAATTTCCGAACACTCCCTCGCTTGTGGCGTAAGTGCCGCCGCGAGAGCGATCATAATTGGCTCTGAAAACATGCGTAATTGCCTTCAGCTGGCGCTCTTTTACAGTTGACATCGTCGAGGCGGCGGCGGCGAGCAATCGGCGAGTTGAATACGCAGCTTGTTTCGCGATGGCGGTCGTAATTTAAATATGGTACGTGTGAGTGGAAGATTACATTAAAGCTCCTAGATAATCACCTGACAGGGGAGTCATTGAGTCGACAATCTGCCGCGGTGTTTCTGGGGGGGGGGGGAGGGCAGGCCACAGCGAACAGGCCAGGTGAGGATGGCAGCGCCGAGAGCGCAGGGAGGGGTTAATGTTAGCGCTCTCAGATGCAAAGCAGTACCGGATTGCCAGTCGAGGCTTTCTGGGCCCTCCCAGTGCATCCCTCTCTCTTCCTTTTTTTTGTGTGTTCGACACGATCCCCTCCACTGCTTTCAATAGACCACTTCCCCTTTAAGAGCTAGCAGATGGCTACACTGAGGTTGCCTTTTCATTGATATTTTTATTACCTGTTTTATACTGGCAACATGACACCCTTCTATCCACTGCCAGACTGCCTTTAATGGCCTAAAATTGAAAGTTTACTGTTGATAATTTTCCCTTTTTTTTCCCTGTAAGGCATCATTTGACAGCAAGTGTTGCTGTAACCTCTCTTTCGAGTCAACTCCCATATTAATGTTTTAATTTCACTAAAAGTTCCTTGTGCCCTTTTTTCCCCCCCGCCCCGTGCTTTCACTTCCTCACCCTGATAGACAGCAGGAAGGGAAGTGTTGTTTTACAAATATTTCAAAATCCTAGACTGCGAGTGTAGGCACATACTGGTAAACTGATGCAGACAAAAGAAGAGACCCAGATGCATGGGTTGCATTCATACTCCCTGTCCTCTGCAGACCATCTGGGCTGCTGTTGCGGCTGAAAGGAATAAAAAAAAAAAAAATGCAGGCTCCTCTTTAATCTACTTCTCCTTTTGCCATTATCTTATATTTGGGTGTAAACACACACCCCGTGCAGCCCGATAATATGCAATTAAAAACAAAGATCATTAAAAAGTTATTGGTGTCTGCCTAATTACTATAACTTTACCTCCCTTATAATGAGCGTGCATGGGTATTGATTGGAAGCAAATCTCACTTTCCTCCTGGAAAAAAGCAGGTAGTTACTTTGTGTTAAATCATTAATATAGTAATGATTTTTTCAAGAACACTCTCAATTAAGACCAAAGCAGAAAATGACCCAGGGGGGTTAAGGCTCACGCTCTTAAAAGTGTGATGCTCCAAATATATCTTCTCTCCTTTCTCACCATATGGATAGGACCAAGCCATGTTCCTGAATAATTTAAAACCAAGCAGCTTGATTAGAACGAGCGTAAATGTGTTTCAAAGTTAAAGGTCTGCACCGTGGAGAAAAAGCATAACATACTGTAAAATGCAAATAATAAGCTTTGATAACAGTGCTTGGCCTGAGCGACGATCAAACTGTTTGACAGATTGAAAGTGACTGAATAAAATGCTGTGATAAAAATGCTGCAGACTGTTCTATGATTGTAGGGTAATTTATGTGTATGAGTGACCACCCTATTCGGGTCTAGTATAGAATAGAAACTAACAAGTCAGTCAAATGTAAAGCTTCTGTTTAACTAACTCAGGTATTTAAAACTGAAAAGGAAATTTTGAAGTTTGGTGCTGTTTTGTTCAGCCAAACAACATCTATGTTCTTGTGTGAAACTATAGCCTGCTGACGGTTTTAATCAGCCAAACCATGTTGGACATGACAGTCCACCCGAAAACCACTGAGCACCGAGTCAACTTTTGGACTCTCCGTCAGTTCTGCAGGAGTATCAAAAGCTGATATGTTCTCATTCTTTTTTTTTAACTCAATCAACGGACTAAAGAGGGAATTACAGACTAAATAAATTATACACCCAATAAACCTGTTGTTGAACTATCTGTGACTCTATGCCAACTGCCCCTCCAGATATCCAACAACCCATACGGCTGTGTTTATTCTTGTTTTGGCATGAGTCATTGATAAGTCTTTACTTAACTTACTTGCAAATTAGGTTTATCATGTGCTGACGAGACTTCATTGTTATATTTAATGACTAAGGTGCTTTGAGTGGTCAGAATGACTGGAAAAGCACCATATAAGTTAATTCAATTTACCACAATCATTTATTACTTATAAGTTGCTGTGCAACTGTATTGCTGCAATGTTGAGTGTCGCGTATGGCTTGCCTGGGGGGGGGGGTCAGTGGGTTGTGGGAACAATCTTTTTTTAAATTTCATTACTTAATTTTTTTAAATAAATTGCATCACAATAGATGAGATATGTATTCAGGGGTTCCACTGTTGGAGCTTTCTTAACCTAAACCTTCAGATATTTAAGACTATGTTCCAGTTGAGACAAAGAAAAATCTGCTGCTGTCAGGAAATGGGATACTTCAGCACCCTGACTCATTGGAGTGTGTTAATTGAGGCTCCATCACAACACCAATCTAGACCATATAGTTATTTTAGAATGAAGTATGTTTGTTGTGGACTGTGAAGCTATGTATTTATTCAAGCTTCTACGTATCATTGAGATTTAAAGATTAGGGCTGGCATTCTGTCTCTACAAATGTCCAATATTTAATAACTTGGATCAGAACCTTGAAAAAAAAACATGTGATTTGGACATTTTAATGAATTCCAACAAACAAGACATGCTGTGATACTACTAGCTATTCTGTCTGAACACTTTATCCAAACTTGTTAGTGTATTTTGAACCTAACATAACCACAAATATAGCTTAAACCCTGGGGAAAGAATAAAAAATAAACTTATTATTGTCTTGTAAGTTATTTCAAAATGCGCAAACTGTATCCCCTATTAAACCTAAACTCATTACTTTAAAGAAAGGAAAAAAGGAGGATAACAAGAATAAGTAGTCTCATATGTAGTCTCATATTTGAGCTGTTCCAATACTTTGCTTGCTTTTCTGGTTTGTATATTGTATTGAGTTTTTCTTTGTGATTCAAATTCTTTTTTACTCAAAGATCTCAGCACCTCCTCCGCAAGCCATGCGAGGGCCTCCCCCACTCGATAATCTCCGAAATGCTCCAACAATTACATCATTTGTCCATCCATTATCTCAACACCTGCAAGAAAATCTGTCTCAATTTTCCCCTCTGCTTCTGATCTTGTTTCCCTCTCTCCTTCCTCCGTGGCCCCACTGTGATGCTGATGCAGCTCCAAGCAGCTTCTGTCCCTGTTGGACACAGCCATCCTAACATGCATTGTCTCCATGCCAAGAGCCTGCGCCAGTTCAAGCCCCTATACCACCGAACACTTGTGGTAACCTTGCCTTTTGTTTTCTATGCACTCCTCTGAGGCCTCTGTGCCAAACACCCACAGGACTCAAGTAGCGATGCACAAAAAAACACAACACGCTCTCCCTGCTTGTTTTTTTTCACTCAGGCCGATAATATTCGCTTAGTTAGGAGCAGACGGGGCCTTGAACAAAGAGACCTTTGGGTCGGGGCAATGATTGGTTTTAGTCTCTATAACCACTCTTTACAGTCACTCTCCTTTGAAATGCTTGACATTTTGCTCTCTATTCCTTGGACATAGTCATGGGTACAGTGCGTCATCTTTGTTTGACTTTATCACACACAAAGAGCCATTTCACTCAGTTTAATGCCATCGCCTGGGTGACCAGCAGGTTTTTTTGGCAACAACAGAGAAACAGCCGATGTGTCAATGGAATGTGGAAAGTGTCAATATAAATCGCGTCCCTTCCATCTGAGGGTAATGTTTCTTATGCTTATGAGAAGCTTGGAAGCGCTACCTTCTCACACGCTGCTACAGCCGGTCACAAATGGGAAGTATGTCTCCAAGAAGGAGAAACAAGCTGTATGAAAAACGCAAGTTAGAGCCACAGAGTGTGGTCGGCATGGTCATTTTTAAATGTTTTGGGTCGTTGCATATCTTCAATGCATTTGAAGTTCCTGTTCCATTTTTCGGAGTGGCAGAAATTGACCTTGGTGTTATACTGTATATCTATGTTTAGGATGCACTCCATCTGAAAAGGTTGGTCTTCATTTCACACACTGGGTCAGCTAGCTGAAAAACGACTGCTTCCCCTTTCAGCAAACAAACTCTTCTGCAAAAGTAGGTACAATTATGGTGTGGAAACTAAAGAGCACTGCCTATTACTGTTGTTCAGGTAACGCTGTTGTAAAACTATAAACCATAGGAGTCCATCCCTGTTTAGCCTAAACACACATTGAAAGTCAGGCTTGACTAGGTCGTTGATACACCCTAACATATCTAAATGTCAACCTATTCTGCAAGTCCTTTGACACCTGAGTCTGCACATCTTTTCACATTTTATTTTTAAAACACCGTTTTACATTGTTTAGAAGATTAGGGGTGTCCAGTGTGTGACAGAAGTTGGGCAAAATTATCACAGACAACATGGAATCTTCTTACAAGGGAAAATGTTAGGTGCAATTCTAGTTTCACTTGTCAGACAAAACGACCAAACCTATCCAGTAAGTTTTACTCAATAGTCAGAGTTTGGTGAACCCAAAATCTGCTTTCAATTCACTAATTAAACTTGGCTAAATACCGTATTCTCAAAGAAAGAGAACTAGTCACTCAAACACAAATTGATGTGTGCTGTTTCTGTGTTTCTTTTTATATAATCTTCTTTACATCAAACACCACTTTGGAAATCCAAAACACCATAAAAGCTCCCAACATGATACATTACTGCAATAAAAAGAAGCCTATTGCTGCCCAGTATACCCAAATATGATTAAAGCAGTGGAAGTTATGCCATCAGTTGTAAACCATGTTATTGTTATAAATATGTTATTTTTGTTATTTTATCATTATAGCTTAATTGTGTTAGGTGGCAGAAATCTTAAGTAAGAATGCGCATGCTAAAGGGGGGGGGGGGGGGGGGGTGAGATCCTGCAGGAGAGTGAAATGCCAGCATGACGCCTGTGATCTAAAAATAGCTTTCATTGACAAATAAAATTGACTATGGCAACACATGAATGACTGCATCTATTTATATATTCTATTTAGAAGGGATTCAGTTATCAAGTTTTATTTTAATTACATAATTATTATGTTCCATCTATTGTATATTGTTTATGTATAAACAATGTTTTTTCATTGGTTTTAAATGCAGACATAAAAAGTGACACTTTCGGAGCTTTAATCATAATATCGTGATATCGCATGTTTTTAGCCTGAGGTTAACACAACCGTCAGGCTATGACTGTAATATTTTTTCAGTGTTTTGTCCTTAGCTGTAGAGCAAATCATTTTATTTATGTTCAATGTTGAAGCGATATCATGATCACCCTCCTGTTATAAATCCAGAAGAGACAAACCCAGAACATATCTCGCTCTACGTGCTGTCGGCATGACTTTTTACAGTGATTCCACCTTTTTTTCTGTCCTGTCTTGCTCTGCGTCTCTCTGTGTATCCCTTCCCACTCATGCTTCTGTCCTTTCTGCTTCCGTCTCTGGAATAAACCCCACTGGGTGGATGTTTTGTCTTGGAAGCCCGTGAATGTTTTCACCTCGCTGTTGTTATTTATTGGCTGCTGACATGCCCATGAATTCTGGGCCAAAGTGAAACTCATATTGTTATCAAAAGCATAAAATTCCTATCACTTTAGATGTCACAGCATAGACAAGAAAATGAAGCAGGTACTCATAAAGACGGCGGGTGTAATAAATCAGCCGGAGCGTCCAGAGAGAGGAGACGCTTGATTAAATAAGGGGAATTAGGTATTTTTGCAAAAGCAGGAAATAACATTGATCTATGCTCCTGCCAGTGGTGAAGCTTGACACCATTGTGTATTGTTTATTTTTCTTGTGTGTTTCTGAGTTATTAATCTTGTCTTGACAGATTGATATGAGTGGGACAAAATCCTGCCTACTTTGGCTGACACATTCTCCTCTGCTGGAAAACTGAGGACAGACTTATCTGCTTTCTTCATCAACTGAAGCTCCCACCGTGTCATGTTCAAAGCTTTGTTGCCTAGAATATATAGTGATTTGCAAAGTATTCCTGAACTTTGACCTTTTTTTAAAACACTTTTTTACCTTTTCAAACACAAGCTTCAATGACTTTGAATTTGTTATTAATATTAAATATATATATATGTGTATATATAAGTATGTGTATATGTATGTAGGTATACATATATGTAAATATATGTTTATGTATGTTGTTATTTATATATTTATAAATGTGATATATATATATATATATATATATATATATATATATATATATATATATATATATATATATATATATATATATATATATTTAAATAAATAAATAAAATGCAAAATATTTCTGCACATGACTTTCTCGGTACTTGATAGTTTTAGAACATAACATAAAAGTATATGGCATTTGACATTTTAAAAGTTTTAAGCCCCCCCCCCAGAACATGAGAAAATCCTTGCTATTCGATGCTGTAGCGCACATATATAGTTACTGGGGGAAAATAGGGAGTACCAATATGGCGGCTGGTGGCTTCAGAGCGACTCGTTCTAACAGCGGGCTGTTATCAATCCAGTGTATAATATAGCTCAGTGGGTGGAAAACTAAGTTTGCACATCACCTTCAACAGCAAAACATGATGAGGGGATGCTGAGTGTGGTACTAGTAAAAGCTAAATAAATAGCTGAATGCTAAGCTGATAAAACGCTAACCTGAAAATCGATAGAAGCACCGCCAAAACTCATTCCAACTCGCAATGGAGGCACAAGACAGAGTTGCTTTTATACCCCACCGCAGCAGAGCTACTGCTACATCAGTTTCTCCAGGTGACGTCACAAAAACCTTTGAACCAATAGCAATACTGGAGGATATAGGAGGGTGCTACACTGATAGTTTTAGGCAGGATTTCAAATATGCAATAAATTGTCAAAATAATTTCTGGGATATGTAGACAGCACTATAAGACATCCATGTTAACAGTTTCTTAGCAAATACATTTTGATTTGGAGTGAATTACCCTTTAAAGTAGAAAATGGAGAAGAATACGTTGTTATATTTTATTATTGCTAATTGCTAACGGCCTGGTCACTGTGAGTAAAAATTATCCAACCACACTGGCTTAAAACTTGGAACTGGAACGTAGTTAATTTGGTTTTGGTGTCATTTGTTGTCCAAGTTCCGACTCCAGAGGTAAATGCAGAGCCGCAGAAGTAGCCACCAGTGTTTGTTCCTGTTTCACTGTCATCCACTTGAGGTTGTCCAGGGAGTTCTCCACATTTTGGTGTGTTTTTGATTAAACAAATATCGATTTTCCTGAATAACTCATGTTTTTGTTTGGTTTTTGTTTCAACCTAACTTGTAAGTAAATTATTCTACATTTTTGATTCTACAAGTACCACTAAATGTAGCCCATACCACTGGTGGTAGCACGGTTTGAGAACCATGGGTTTATATTCAAGCATATTCATCTGTGACAGTACCTTAGTCACCACTTAACATGCATTACACATGCCACCATTACTGATCACTTTAAAAAGGGGCTTGCTGAACCCGAAGGGGCATGGTCATGATTCTATATGTCAGCATATTATTATTTGCATCATATTCTGCTCGTCAAAAGATTTCTTTGATCAGATGGACGCTGTAGAAAGATACAATTTCTCTGTTATGTTCATAACTTATGGTGGAGCTACAGCTCCTGTCTTTGCTTTGCACTATATCACATTTATTCCACAATCTGGTATTACCCCTTTTATTTCATATTGGTTATGGGTTTTTGACAACGTCCTCAGGTAGGTGAGAAGTGCAACATTGGTGGGCCAACTTCAACCTCTCATTCCCGGGATTGGAACATTCAGCAGATCAGGAGGTTTAATAAACATGGTAGATCACAAAAAGACAGGATGACCGGAAATGGACTGAATCATAGACCTAAATCCAATTCAGAAAGAGTTAAAAGTTGTACCAATTGTACCAATAAAAGGTACAATTTACAAAGTTACTGAGATGCATGAAAAAATAAATGAGTTTTTACAATACTTAAACCAATTATCCATTTTTAAAATGTGAGAAGGCTCTAGAATCTTTCTGCGAGATACCATATGTAAAGCTAGCCAGTAGGACAACTTTTTCTCTTGCTGCTCCACTGGCATGTAGAGACAATTTAAAATCAGCCTGAAGAAGATCACTACAGTAGGAAGCAATATACTCCGTGATACATTTTACAGCAAAATCAATTTATGATAAAAATATACTATAATAATAATAATAATAATAATAATAATAATGTTTATTCTACAGAATAACATACTTATTTAACTGTTTGTAGTCAAAAAGATGCAGAATGACTTATCAAACATTGCAAACGTATACCTCCATATAGCCATTACATAGGAATATCCATTTTAAGTATAGTGTCTGTTAATATTCTTTCTTTCACCAGTGACAACTCTCTGTTTTTCCTGAGGCCAGAGAAAAAGCAAAACTATTCCTGGTTGTTTATCCATGTATAATTTCCATTACATGTCCCACTATGATTTGGAGGTGTCTGGACGGCTGATGGGGCCGTCAAACTCTGGAGAGTGGGGTGATGACCTTCCACCTCATCCATCACCCGGTGATGGACATGGGAAGCCAGTCCCTGACAGGTTTGGAGGACAAGGTGGGGGTAGAGGGTAAAAGTGGGGTTAAGGGTAGGAATGAATAGGGATCATGGTCTCCACTGGCTGGTGGCGTAAAGGACAGGAGGAGGGGGGGGGAGGAAGCTGGAGTGTGGCCAGGATTGAGGTCAGGGATGTATGATTTGGGAATTACATGAGCCACTGCTAGCCTGGTTAAATGTTTGTGTGGGGGGACAAAGATGGATTATCTGACAGTTTGGGCATCTATTACATGTGACATATAAACAAAAGGGAATCATGTCATTTGAGCAAAACTCAAAGTGTTTGGAAGTTTAGAGTACATGACCTATGATGTCTTACAGAAGTACTAATACCGCTTTAGCTTTCCAATATTTCTAATAAAAAAACAGCAAATTTTGAAGTACTTTGCTGGAATGTGTGGGGATAAACCAACATCAGGTATTGCAAGATGTAAGCTTTTCCATTCAGTCCTCTTTATTCTAATATCCATACATAAATTCCAGTTTTAGAGCCGAAACACTGAGTTATTGTAAATCAAGACTGTAAACCCACCTGTTTAGAGTTGCTTTTCACCTCTAATAACAGAAACCTTGACCAACTTAAATAATGTCTATTGATGTTTTTCACTTGATAAAATTTAGTTTGTCACTGGTCTCCCAACCAGTGGCTGTTTTCATGTGTTTATGATGCTCTTCGGTATCCATCATGTAAAGTAATTTGAACTGCCTTGCTGCACAAAAGCGCCTATACAAATAAACTTAAGATTTGACTTGACCAATTTCCAAAAGAGAACGGTACACCTGCAAAGCAGCTACGGCATGTCAAGACATGTCAGGCTGTCCGCTTAAATTGACAGACTGGATAAGGGGAACATTAAATAGGCCTATTGTAAAACTGCAGGAGCTTTAGAGATCCACAGCTTGGGTGGAAGTATCTGTCAACAGGATTAGTCTTCGTACACTCCACAATTTGGGGTGTTTGGAGGAAGAAAGCCATTGTTGAAACAAAGCCATTAGAAGTCGCGTTTGTCACGAGCCATGTTGGAGAGACGGAAAAGATATTGAAGAAAGTGCAATGTTCAGACGAGATTTGACCTGTTTGACCTAAATGGAAAAGGATGTGCGTGATGGAAAACTAACCCTATGCCTCACACATAACACACACCATCGCCATGGGGAAACATTATTGTGGCAGCATCAGGCTGTGTGGATACGTTTCCACACAGCCTGACGATGAAGCTGAATACATGACAGAACTGAATGAAAACCTGTGAACTGTTTAGAGCAGAGATACGAGCAGAGATTCACCTTCTAAAAAAATAACTGCTCTATTCACACAGCCAGGAAAAGTAATAGTCCACAGCGGGGGGAACCTAAAGTGCAACCCAGACTTCATTTGTGGCCCTTGCAATTTGTTTTTAAATCACAAATTCATACCTTCTCGTATGAAAAATGTTAAGTTTCACTTTTTACTCAAAACAGACTTGGCCACACCCATTAAACTTGGCTTAATTCAGCAAGAATTGTTTAATAGTTCCCCTTTTTATTGACGGGTATAGAAATAAACATTTTCTAGACCAACAGCATAAAAAAATTAAACCCAAATAGTTAGGAAACTTTATGCCTTGATGTGAAAATTGATGTTCTCAATCCAATCTGAATGACTTTGACTTATTTTGCAAAAAATAAGTCATCCAGGCCTTTATTCCATCATCTAATCTTCGCAATGAAGGTTTTGCACAGTTTGCACCTTTCTTTTTGAAGAATCAATCATTTATATAGCCCTTTACACAGCCAATAAAGATGACCAAAGTACTTTGCAATTAAAAACAATATAAAACATACATAGATAAACAAAACAAAGCATAAAACCATAAGAACAGGGAAATAAAGATTAAAAATCAGGAATAGAATAATGGTTTGTTACTTGCTATTAAAGCTCGTCTGAATAAATGAGTTTTGACGTTTGATCTAAAAACACTTAGATCAGGGCTGGAGTGTAGATCCAGATGGAGTTGATTCCAGAGCCCGGGTGCTGCCAATGAGAAAGCCTGATCACTCCAGGGTTTGGACCTGGACCCTGATGAATCTCATAAAAAAAGTGATTTGAAGATCTCAAAGACTTGGCAGGCACATAAAAGTTTAGTAATTCAGACAAATTTGGTGGGACCGAGCCTCTGAAGTGGCCTTGCCACCTAGTACTATGACTTTAAAATTGTCTACCTCAGTAGCTCTATCTGTCTCCATACAAAGGTTTTCATATTAAATTATTGCACCCTATTGGTTTATTATATTTATTTCACTTTTTTTGATTCAATTCAATTCAATTCAATTCAATTTTATTTATATAGCGCCAAATCTGATTGTTAGCAAACAATGCACTCTGTATATATTTACCATAAGAAGGCCACATGACTGGAAGTATGATATTGCACATTAGCGCAAAGATTAAACATGGAGAAGCAACAGAACCTGCAGACATATATGCTTTTACCACCTCATGCCTGTACTATTTTATTTTTATTTTTATTGGTGTCATCCAGGGCACTATTTCATGGCTACAGCAGGTACAGAAAGCTGCTGCACAATTTTTAACTGGTAAAAATAATCTAGGGGAGTTGAGAAATTAGTACATAACTGCAGTTTTAGCATCCTTCCACTGGCTTCCTGTTAAATTTCGAATCCATTTTAAAATTATTTTATTCACTTCTAATAGT
This sequence comes from Fundulus heteroclitus, assembly GCF_011125445.2. NCBI lineage: Eukaryota > Metazoa > Chordata > Actinopteri > Cyprinodontiformes > Fundulidae > Fundulus > Fundulus heteroclitus. Next base: position 96,047 of record NW_023396772.1, read on the forward strand.
CATCTGAACTTCACTACATCTATATATGTTTGTGTGTTCTTAGATCAGCGGACCAGATGCTTTTACGAGTAGATTGTTTTATTTGAAGATAAATATATGTTTTTCGTGTTTTCTTTTTATGGTCATAATACATGACTAGGCCCCTTTAAGTGCTTTAAAAAACAAACAATAAAAACTTTAAAATCTGTTCTAACAAAGGTTGAACTTTTGTCATTGTAAAAGTGAAGAGATACACCAGTTTCCCATATAATAGAACCAAGTTAGAGCTAATAATGTAAGAATAGAGAGTGGCCTGTAATTCATGGTGTCCCTGTGGGACACCATGATAAACTGGACTGCAGGAACGTATACATGCGCCCCAATTTCTGATAGAAAGTCCGCTTTAGCAGGTACGATCCAAACAATCCAGTTCTGTGTCTCTGATGGCCACCCTCTGTTCTAAATAAGAAATTCTGTAATCACTCTATTTAATGCAGTAACTGAATTCCAAAGCACAATTAGGCAATACTTCATATTGGGTTTTTTTTTGTTTTTTTTTGTTTACAAAAACTCCAATAAAATAACATGGAAAATTTTAAGGTCTACGAATGTTTTCCATATGCCCACTCATAAATGTTCTGCTCAAACAGGTTCAGTGACATTTGACCCTGTTCATCTGATACACTGCTATCATTTCGGGCATGACTGTGTGATCATATGTTTTCCTCTGTCTGAGCTAAATGTAGGCATGTCTAGACAGCTCTTTCTTTTTTACTGCTGCTACTCGCCCTATATTATGCACCTCGTGTTAAAAGTTCAGTTTTTTTAAGGAAGTTGTAAAAGACTCCTTCCTCTCTCCTGTCTGACAGCAGCTTCATGACTGGCATAGTGAAACCAGGAACAGGCCACAGTGGTGCTGCCCGGTTCACTCTTACTCATGAGGTTTCGCGGTTTATTTCTTTTGTGTCAGTTTTAATTTCATTACTGTATATTTTGGTGTTTTTGTACAGGAGCAGGTTTGTCAAAGCTCCTCTGCTCACCACGAAACAAATATTAAGACTGCTACGTCTTAGATCAGATTAGACCTCACTCTGTAAATAAGGATAAGCTATTGTAAGGACATGGAAAACAACAAGGATTGACACACATATGTATGCTTGAAACTGGTTCATCTTATTGTTTTTTACTTTCTTCCTTTAATTCTTGTTAAAAACATTTTTTTTTACTAATCGCTACATATGTCTTGATCATGAATTTGCCGTGTTGCTTTCATCTTTGGATTAAGAACAGGACACACACAGACAACATGTGTGTGTATCCTGTAAAACAACGAGCTGCCCTTGCTTGTCTTGTGTTGGCCAGGGCCTCTGTGGGTTGGGCAGTTTGTGAAAATGACAAGACATGCCAACAAATTGCATCATTTCTGCCTCTGTGGCCGAGGACAATGGGCCACCATATGCTGAAGTGGAGAAATGAATGGAGCTCATTTGTGCTGGCACCCCGAGCTCTCGCCCCCCTCGACCCTGCTGGGGCCTCCGTGGCAATGGGGCCGATGTAGACAGACAGGCTCACTCCGTGCCATGCTACCGGGCCGCTGTCCACTGTCACGTCCCTTAATGTAATACAAAGCTAATGCGTGTGTTTCTCTGTAATGGAGCGGAAAGACAACATCGGATGTGAATGCCATAATTTCAAAGCTGGTTTTGACAGAGGATGATTTTGATTGGAAATACGTTTAGTGTTTCACACCCTTTAACTAACATGTGGGACATTTCAGTTCCTGCATTTAAAAGTATCCGTATGAGCAACTTTCTGTTTGTCCATGTTTCTTGTTGTGTGTGTGTGTGTGTGTGTGTGTGTGTGTGTGTGTGCGCGCGTGTTCAGGTCTGGGATGATAGCAGATGATTAAGGAGTGGCTGCTCTGTTGACATGAGATACTAATGAGGATGAAATGAGAAGGTCAGGGCTCGTCTCCAGGAGGGGGACGCCCTCCTCCTCCCTGCTGCCACCAACAACTCTTCCCTCCCCCTTCTCCCATCCTCACATCCCCAAGTTGCCTCCTTTCCCCAGGATGGACGGCTAATCCTCTTCTTAATCGGAGCAGGCTGGCCTGCACATAGACACACACCTACACTCTTCCAAACGGGCCTCTACATCTTCGTAATGGAGGTAATTAGTTGCCCAACAAGGCCAGCTCAGCATTATGATTAGCACCCTCTTTTGAGTGCACTTAAAATTTAACCACTTAGGCCTTTTGTCGTCAAGTCATTCTGCTCTACACAGCCAACAGGAGACACCAAAAAGTTGATAAAGCAAAAGCCTCAATTCATCTCATCCTATAATTTTTGAATATCGTTGTGTTGGACCAAAACTCAGCAATAAGTATCAAGTCTATAGCCGGGATCCTTTTTAAGTGTGTTAAATAGAATTCTGAAACATGAAACATTCTGAAAACTGGAAGAAAATTAGACTCCTAAAAATTAGCTCACATAATTTTCTGCACACCATATGACTATGTATAATGTTGAAGGTACATTGACTCGAAGATGGCTTTTTTTAAATGACTACCATTAATTTGAATAAATACATTACTTAACACAAACCTTAAAATAATGACTGGTTCATGAAAGAAAACAGCAATTAAGAGTAAATTCCATTTAGGTAGGTAGGAAATATTTCTAATCTCAGTGTACTATTTTAGATTGAAATGTGTCAAAATGGTCATTCCATTTAGGTGTATTTTAATACACCTGAACAAACCAAAATTGACATTTTGGTCTATATACAAAATAAGGAGGAAAAGTGCCAGTGCATGTCATGAACATGCCGTCCCTACAGTGAAACATGGTGGTGGCAGCATCATGCTGTGGGTATACTTGACTTGTCAATGTCAACTTTATCTATATAACGCTTGACAGCTTAACAAGTTGGACCAAAGTGCATCTAGAACAAAATAATTGATAGTTGAAAAGAAAAGGGGAAAGACACAAAGAAGACATTAGTAAAATAATTATTTTGTTTCAAAAGAAATAATAAACAAAAAATTAAACCTCTATATAAGTCGAAAGCCAAGAAGTATAGGTGGGTCTTTAAAAGTACCCTAAAAGTCTAGAGATTATGAGCAGCTCTTAAGCGAAACAATAACATATTCCTTAATCTTGGAGCTGCAACAGAGAAGGTACATTCCAGATGTTCTGTTTGGAACAGCTAAGAGGAATTGGCTTTCTAACCTTTGTTCCTATGGATGGATGGTGTTGTATGAGATACTTTAAGCATGATGGGGCATGACCATAAAGACCCTTAAAACAAGTAGCAATCCTGTAACAAACAGGAATTCAGTGGAGCGAAGCAGCTACTGGAGTTATATGTTCCCAACAGTTGCTCCAGTTTACAGACAAGCAGCAGCATTTGGTACAAGCTGCATCTGAGTAGGGGATGACTGCTCCAAAACGATATATAGGGAATTACAATAATCTAGGGCAGTTGAAATAAAAACTAATTTTCCATAATCCTCTTGGATGAAATGAGGCTTCAGGGTCTTTTTCAAAGATGGTAACATTTATTCTAAACTAACAACAATAATTAAATGGTGTTAGAGTGTGAGTTCAAATTGTGTCTTCCCTGTGTTGCAAGTACTGGTCACCATTAGGAACCATCTAAACATTAATGCATATTTATAAATCTACATAGTGTTCTCTGACACAGTTCTGACTGAAAAAAAAAAACATTGATCAAGCTAAGATTGTGCTATTTTTATTTTACAAATCCAGACTGTGACACTCATATCTTTGATATCTTTGATAACTTTTGACATTTATTATTGTCTACCTAATGCTGTAGGCTATGTGGATTTCTTTGGGGTACCTTGATGGAATGCCACCTGTGCAATATGTCTAGCTGTTAAATTTCATCGCTACTTAAACGCTTAACAGTCAACTCTTTGGGGTATTATAATAAAATGCAAGGGATTGGAAATGAAAGCAACTCATTCAAGAAGTGGTACGGTTCGTAAAATCACAGCTTTTCACCCTGATCGTGCTGTCCTGTTGGTACAGCAAGGAACTGTGCACAAGCCCAAAAAGCAAGGTCCCTAGAGGCATTGAGGAGCAAGTGCGGTGTGGAGATCCTTGACTGGCGTGCACAGAGTCTTGAACAGAACCAAATAAAGCACATATAGGAATTAAGTGGTGACTTCAAGCGTAGCCCTCTTGTCCATCACCATCGTTGGACCACACAAATGGTCAAAACTTCCCGTAAACACACTCCTAAACCTTGTGGAAAGCCCTCCAAGAAGAGCTGATGCTTTAACAGCTGTGGAAGGTGGGTCGACAACATATTAAACCCTCTGGATTAAGAGTGTCACTCAAATTCATATGACTGTGGAAGGAAGACCAGCAATCACTTGCTACATAGTGTATGCCCTAGATTAACCCTTTGAAACATGATGTTGGGGATTTATCAATACCTTTGGATGTGTCAAAAATGGTTATTGAACAAGTGGCCATTGGTAGTTAAAACATATAGGTTAATAATGTTAAATGGCATTTTTGAAGCTGGCATTGTTGTACCAGTAACTGACAACCAACTACTGGCTAACTCAGATCTGTGATTCATGCATCTACTTGAATTAATGAATACATGCATGAAGCATCTTCATGCTTCTTGCATGCTCAGTATGAGGGATTGCTGCAAAGCCATCGACAATACAGACGACTGTCTCCCTGTGGCTCTACGCTCTTTCGTGAGGAGTGAATGCTGCTTGTCAAGACTTGGTGCAATCTGCTGGGTTTCCTTAGATAGGACAATTTTTGACCCATCCGTCTATATGATTGAATTCGACTATGTAAAATGATAGAGATATGTTGTGTATTGGCGCTCTATGTATACAATTGAACTGAGTTGAATTGAACTGAATTGTGACTGCATCTCTGGGCAGCTCAGAGACATATTACTGGTGGGACCACTTCAACCTCCCGTTCTGTATTGTCCTTACACAAATCACTCACTAATATTCACATACCTAGATTTGACCGTTCATATTCAGATTCCAAGCAGGTATTTATTACCCAAATGACAAAAGCTTACAGAAAAGTTTGCTGATGCAGCTAAGGTTGACAGTAAAGTATCCTTCATTTGAAAAATTAGGTGCTGTAAAAGTTTTCTTAGTCTCATCTTCATGCAAGAGATGAAGTCATGTAATAAGAGATAACCTAGACAAAGGTAGCGCTGACGGCTGTCCAGTGATGCAGAATAACAACTTGTCTGAGTGCAGGGGAGCTCCTAATAAAGAAGGTGTGAGGGTCTCTATCAGCATGGTGAACTGCTGACCCCAACAAGAGGAAGGAAGTACTCAGCCATCTGCACGCCATTTTTCATCTCTCGGATGGACCTTAAAAGAGAGGCAGAAAGAGGCAACATAAGGGAGAGGGAGAGGGAGATGTATAATGGGTCAGGTGAGAAAAAAAATGCTCTCCGTCTCGTGAAGTGTAGTGAAGTGTCATACGGATGCCTCCTAAGTTGTGACCTCTGTGAATTTTAAAGACTGTTCATCTCAACTCGTTAATCAAAGGCTGATGCGTATCACGATGACAGACCCCACACACACCCAAGCACGATCTCAGCCAGGTGCCATTTATCTTTTTTTTTTTCTTTTTTTTTTTTTTTAACACCGTGGGTTCTTTTGGAAGATAAGGACTCTATAATTCCCGCTGAGACTCACTGCGGAATTGCAGAATGTATGTTGGATCCCAACTCCTGAACACATGTTCACATTTGCATTAGCAGATTTATTACAACAATATAAACATTGTCTTAAAATATAGAATAAATGCAATAAGAAGGTATAACATTTTGACTGAAGTACAACCGTTGGAAGTGCCAAAATCCAAAATAAATAAAATAAAAATACACATATATCAAAGCATACGATTGTGCTTGCTATATGTGTATATGCTTCAAAAGTAAAAAGGAAACTAATGCTGAATCTGGAGAAGTCAAAAATAACTCTGCTTCAAGCAAATCAGCTTAGCTTATTCATTTCAATGACAGCAAAATATTCTATAGAAAATGTTGAAATATTACTAATATTTCTTTTAATTTGAAATATTGATTTGCAATTTTGATACAAATATTTTATATAAATAAAAAACTATATGCACAAAATTTTTTTTATCAATCGCTATTTAAATATAATGTTTCATAAGTTTTAAGTATAAGCATAAGGGTCAAGCCAAAATTAGTCATGTAATCATCAGCTACATAATTTAAAGTACCATTGTTGATAATTGACATGGCAATTAAAGATGTGTACAGATGCCTTAAAATAAATAGCTCTTAATCAGTGTTGGTGAGCTCAATATTCTGTTCTGTGTTGCAATTACCTAAGAGCAAAGTCTGGATATTTTTTTCCAGCTTCTCTAACCATTGTGCTTATTTTGTATGAGATTAACTTGAGTCCTCGCTCAGCTCTGTTAAATCGCATTTCCAGTTGTTTTGAACTTTTAGGTTATTGCTCTGACTCTGGACAAGGGTAATATTTCACGAGTAACTAACTTCTTACAGTCGACTCTTCACTCATGAAGACCAACGCGCACCTGCTCCACATAAATGGCATGTTTTCTTGTCTTTCCTATTTTGAAGAGCAACAAAGAGAAATAGACTCCCCTGTCACTTCACTGTTACCAGCAAAAGTCACAGATTACTGTTTAAAAGTTCTGTAACACCCATATCAAGATAATAGAGTAGAGTACAAATAATATTAATCGAAAAAAATTCCTCAGTTATATTTTTTTAAAGGACGTGCTAGGGGTGTGGCACTGTTGATTGTCCTAAAAACGCTGAATTATGAGTTGGATATTTAATTTTATTCTATAAAAATATTTTTTATGTAAAGGCTTAATAAATAGTTTACGAAAATTGTAACTCTGCCAGGAATAGTTTTCCTGTGTGACTCTTGTGTGTTGTGTTTAGAGTGCAGAAATCAAAGCCTACCACGTACGAATGAAACTGAGCTCCTTCAAACACGCCTCCCATAAAAATGGACTCCAGCAATGATGTGCTGTTGGCATGCAATTTCTTCTCCCCATGGGCATCCGATTTCCATCTTCCCCCTGTAACAAAAGACGGGAGGCTGTTGTGGAATTCATATGGAAATGAAAATTGATTTCTTTTTATTGCAGTAAGTGAAATCTGCTTATTCGCGGGAAAACCGCCGTTTCTGCGTTCACACAAAAAAAAAACTGTGCTCGCGAGGATTTACGGCGGACGGTGTGCAACTAAAATATGAGCGCTCTTCATAAAGGTGCTGCAGATAAAGTCTTGTTGCAGTCCAGTGTGATCGCTCTTGCCTTGCTCTGTTTGATCAAGAGCGAGGGGCAGGGGGAGAGAGGCTGGGAGGAAAAATGAGCCTGCCAGTGGTTAATTGAGCATACAGATTCCTAATGTGTCAGGCGGTGGCCTCGCAGATGAGGGATGGCACTTTTTTACGATGCATCTTCCTTTGTTTCCTCTCCAGCCCTAATGAAGTCGGCCCTCCAGTCGCCACCTGGGCCGGACGTTCAGGCACCACAGACTCCCTAAACCCCACCCCCACTGCCACCTCACCCCCCCCCCCCCCCCAACACCCCCTCCATTCACAAAGTCTGATAGCGATTCAACATCTTCAACATTCCCCTACCGCTTCCTCAAGCTCGGCCTGCCTGAAGATAAATACACACACGTGCGATGACACACAGGCTTGACCGGGGGCACCATCACGCACACACTTGTACATACGGATGCACACGCGCATACGCGCAGCACGTGTTAATAGCGGGGAGTTTGTGATAAACTCACACTCTAGACTGATGTTAGCAGCATATTCATTATCAAAACCGCAGACCTGTTTATTTTTACAGTCCCAAAACAGCAAGCATCCATTATCCAAGGTTTTTTTTCTTTTTTTTTTTTCTTTTTTTTTGGGGGGGGGGTCTCTTTTCATACATGCCTTTAGGTCACCCACTAATGAGCTTAACACTGAGGAAACATGGAAACAATTAGACGAGCTTTGGCTGTTTGAAAAACAGGACAATGATATTGTGCCTTATGATTACAGACATTTATATCAACACGCACAGCAGAAAGGAAAGGAGGCGAGTAATAGAGTCTGTGGAGTTCCACGTCTTTCTCCAAGAGAAGGCCCTCACTTTAGTTTCAATCTGCGCAAGCAAATGGTTATTTGTGATCACTTTCTTTGGCAGCTTCCTTTATCCCTTCCTCTCCTTGTTGTCTCTTCAGTAGGCCGCCCTCAAAACTTCTGCTGTACCCCCTTTCCCTTTGCTGCAACCCCTCAGGTTAAGTAGTTTCTGGTCACCCAAACATGTTCAAGGTGCTCCGTGACCATATGTTTACTCGCTGGGGAGCAGAAGAGTGAAAAGGCTGGGCTCTGTGACCTTCACCCAGGTTGAGAAATGAATACTCCAGGCTCCTCTTGCTTGGGTTCACGCCAGGCGAACAATCATCCCAGGCCTAAAACAGGATCCCCAGCAAGAAAGGAATTGCACCAGTTCTTGGAAATGAGTGTGAAGGGAGAAATATTGTCTCAAGTTTTTGCTAAATTTTTTGTTTTTAGGCTTGTCGTGGCTTTTTAAAATTGTGTTTGGTTTGATAAACATATTAAGACAAACCCTGAGTGAATAGCTTGTATTCTAAACAGCTTATAGTGGTAGTAAATTATCTAATCTTGTACTAAATGTTTTAGTACAAGATTATTAAAAGTACTGTGTTTTTCGAACTGTAAGGTGCACCGGAAAATAAGGTGCACTGTGAATTTATGTCTATGTGTGTCTATGTCCACATTTAAGGCGCACCGGATTTTAAGGTGCATTACATATTCTTCCCAAGTGTGCAATATCAATCCGCCCGTCCGGTAGGTGGACAAGATGCCCCCGATGCCCCGAATGTCCATTGAGCAGAGCGGCTTTGTTGCTTACCAAAGTCATACTTACACCTTTTAATTTTTGAGAGCAAATCTGTCAGTAAGCATGATTTTAATCATAAATAAGGTGCACCGGATTATAAGGTGCACCATACATTTTTGAGAATATTTAAGGATTTTAAGTACGCCTTATGGTCTGAAAAATATGTTACTAAATAATTGGTTAGTTACTGGTATCAAGGAGTATTGAGGTCCCTGCCATTTGGACCGAATGGCAGGGATTGGTCAGAGGATTGATCCTGCCCACGCCCACCTCTATTCCCTTGAGTTCCGGGGGTATCACCTTATCTGTTAGTTGTCCCACATGCCAATCATTCTGACGCGCTCATGAAATGTTAATGTGCGTGCTCGTTTCTTGTCAGTCTCCGCTTGCTGGCTGCGCAAGTGCACTTCTAATGTTTATGAATCCGGTTAGCTTCAGTGTTAGCCGTTCATTGTAGCGCCGCTTATCTCACCGCAAAGTTTGAAAATGGCTGAGAGTGGCAAGACACAAATTGTCTTACAAGTTTATGATAAGAAAAGAAAGGCCTCAAAAAGAAAGAAATAAGACCAGAGTGGATTTGGGAGCTTTTTTTTTTCACGCGATCCTCGTGAGGAGCGGAAGAGCAGGTAAGATGGTCTTGTGCATGCGCAGTTATTCAAAAAAAGATTTGGGCATTTCTTACTTACGTACATTTCTGGAAACCTTACCTTTAACTATCACTGAAGATAAACAGATATGCAATTGTTTAAGTACACGGATACAAAAAAGTTTGTGTATGGGTACCACATGGAAGGAGGAAGGGTCAAAATAGAAACATAATGTGACATTGAATTGAGCAAACCAACACAGAGCTTTGCATTATTATTACTGTAATAATCAATGTGTTACTTTGTTGTAGCAACAGTTGGAATATGTCTATTACATTTAAAAGTCAAGCAATCAAACAATGTTACACATTTTTGTGCAGATTTTTCTTTGTGTGTATTTTTACTAAATGTAATCATACAGGTAGAGTGATGCTCAGGTTTTTCACATCACATCACATCTAGGGAAACTTGCTCTTGCAAAGTTCACATTCTATATGAAACTCTGTCCTCAAACAGTAAACCAAAATCTAACTTCCATTTTTCTGTTGTTTCATTATTTGACACTATTTCCTTATTTAGAAACATCCAGCATTGTATATATATATATATTGTCTAAATAATACCTGTGAATAACAGTCTCACATTATGTGAGTTTTTCTTCCCACTGTCGCTTCATGCTTGCTCAGTATGAGGGATTGCAGCAAAGCCATGTACAATGCAGATGACTCTTCCTGTGGCTCTACGCTTCCCCAGGAGTGAATGCTGCTTGTCGGGACTTTGATGTAATCAACTGGTTTCCTTATATAGGACATTTTTGACCAATCTGTATAATCTGACCCAATCTGTATAATATGATTGAACTTGATTTTGTAAAGTGCCTTGAGATGACATGTTTCATGATTTGGCGCTATATAAATAAAATTGAATTGAATTGAATTAAAATCAGGTTGAACACTCTCTGTGTTCTTTCCTGGGAGATATAAACTCATTAATACAATCCAGTGACATAAAGCATTATTTTACACTCAAAGGGTTTATTATTTCATTATGTGGAAAAGATTGAGTGAAGTATAATCACGTCATGATATAGTTCAAAGTGGCAGCCTGCGAGGAATGATGAGGCTCCTTCTAGTGTCTCCTCTAACCACACAAAAAAGGTCCCAATTTCTGACCCAATGATCTGTTAACACTACCCAACGTGTGCCCTAACAACAAAAAGACACTGCCTTCTCACTATAGAAATAAACCAACAGTTTTTTTTTTTTTGTTTTTGGTGTGTAGCGGTTATGTAAACTCTCTTAATGTCTTGAATTATAGAATCCCCATGGGTACAAAATAAGCAACAGATTAAACCTGCGCTGATAACTGAAAATGTCAGCGTCGTCAAGTCAACGGGAGGGGATCTTCAAGGGAGGGAAGAGGGCTGAGGGAAAATGCCATTACTCTCCAGATAATTTAAACATGTGCTGGCATTTATCTTGGTGGTCCATGTCCGAGCACTAATGACAAACTCTTGTTATTAGTGGACTGATTTAAAGCCAAAGGCACATGCCCACCCAAAACTGTAATCCCTTAATGTTTCCCACTCTCTAATTTGGAATTACAAAACCTACGCTAGATTCATAGGTGCAGTAACTCTTCAAAGCAGTGTAAATACAGAGTAACAAAACACATATTTGACCTTGTTTGGTGTGTTTTCTTTTTAAGGTCTCTCCTTTTCGCTGCCAAACTTTATTTTTGTGGGAAGATTAAACATTTCTGCTCAAAGACATCCCTTAAACTATGAAATGACTACACCCACCGACACACAGCCCCTCACCTTACCCCCTGTGCATACACACATGTATACACAGTCACACGCTTGCCTGATCTTGGATGGATAGATAGTTTGCAAGCGAAGGGGAAAAGAGAAGGGGGGGGGGGGGCTGAAATATATAATCTCCTGAAAAGAATGAGGCCCTCTGGGATTTTCTCAAAGTGGCCCCTCTATGCACTGGGGTAGGGGGAAATTGGGTGAGAGCTGGTGGTGTGTTGGAGGGGGAAGCGAGGAGGGCGATGGGGTGGGTGGGGTGCTAAAACATGGCCACTCCACACTGTAACTTGAGCCAGAAGGGGGCCAATCTGTCAAATAATTAGCTGTTGCCCGGCACAAAGGTTTTATTTGCAGGAATTTCATCGAGGCAGGATTGAATAATATGTCTGTGTGTTGTGTGGGGGTCATGGGAACATCATCTCTTACTGGTGGGCCATAAAAGACGGCTAAATGATAATGAGAAAAGGCTCCGGTAATTCAATTCCTCAAGCGTCGGTTTCCATCTCCCCCCCCCCCCCCCTCCTTTTCTTCCCCCTCTCTCAGTCTTTTTGTCCTTTCTTTCTTTCTGGGCAGCTAATTGCCAAACTTTGTGTTGATGTTGAAGTGGTTTTATTCAGTGTGCATAACAACACACACTTTTACATACAACAAAAAGGAATGTTTATATATAATCAAAATTCCTCCTTTGAATTTAAAGCGTATTGTGGAAAAAAAAAAGTCATGGCTGAGCACCGGTTTTATAAGCAGTTGAAGAATTAGACATAAAGCAAAGAAAATGAAGGAATGAATAATTAATAATACTCGAACAAAACATATTTAAATATTTGAAATGTACCGAAGTATTGATTCCGCACCTAAGGAGAGCAGAACATATAATCAGGATGTGCAGCCCTCTCCCTAAACCCACTGGCTGTCATCTTTTTGTACACTGACCTTTGACCTTTAAAAGCAACCAACCAGGAAGTGGATAGTGTTAAAAGGGATTGATTGGTTCATGGCCCATGAATGATTGTTTATATCATTCCATACTGGAGGTTTGACCCCTTCTGACCCATCTGAGGACCAATCCGCTGAGAGCCATGACCTGCGTCCATTTGCAACGGCGCTAATTACCTTTGACGGCTCTCGCTTTGCATCGGGGCCGTAAAACGAAGCCCCGCGGTGCCCTGATTGAAGCAAGACGCCGCTGCCCGGCCACTCCGCGTCGTGCTTTTTTCCCCTTTCCCCCCCCCCTCCCGCCCGCATGTCAAACACATTAAACTTAATGTACCAGCAAATCTTACTCAATTATTTCTATGTTGTAGAGGTGTGCGCACATGTGGATTTACGTGGTGGCCCTTTTAATGCCGCTCATGTGTATGTTCCGCAATCTGAGTATGCTCAAGCATGCTGGTGTTTACATGTGAGGGGGCAGCGAGAGAGAGAGAGAGAGAGAGAGAGAGAGAGAGGGAGACATGAGTTTGCCATTTCAGCGGCAGGAGGGCCGTGTGGGGTGCAGGCCCACACATCCTGCAGCGAACCACGGCGTGGAGGGATGGATAAGGAAACTTGCTTTTAAGTAAAATAATTGGATTATTGCATTCTGTGATCTTGCTAATTATAATGAAAGCAAGGTTACTATTTTCCAATTATTATTCTATGCCGATTCCGTTCCTCTCTAATAAAGAGGAGCACTGATGCAAAACAAAATGCCACAACTCCATTTCCTGCATGTGCCTTAGAGCTATTCGGAGATGAGGGACGAACACCCCCTTCCAAATTTCACTTTTTATTTCCAGAACATTTAAATACGACCCCTACATAGAGAATTTGCTGCCATGTACAGTTTACATTATTCAAATAATAAAAAAAAAGATTTTCTTTTCTAAATGAAGCTTTGTTATGTTTAGCAGCTAATATCCTACCTTAAGTTGAAATCTTTCTACGTATGTTCATTTAGTATAAATCCAAACTATTTTGTCTCAGAGGCTGAGTATAACAACTCCAGCTTCCAAAATGACAGAAGTTTATGCCATAAACTATTAAAATATAACCACCTTTGCTACGTGTGTACACCAATGAACAGGGGTTAGAGGTAGGAGGTGATGCTGCACTGATGGTCTTCCTGTGTGAAACATGTTCTCGGAACGGGACATGCAAAGCTGGGGGAGGGCAATTACTTTTTCACATCTGTGTCTAAGAGTTTGGTTGAGGGACCGGATCTTTGGCTGGCACAGTTTTTCGAAAAATGTTTTGAAATAATAAACTCTAAATAAGATTTTTTTTTAATTATCTAGTGGTTATTGCTGCTGTCATTACAATTGAATGACACAATTGGAAAAGCCATACAGACAACACAATCTTTGTGTTACCTCACTGTAAAGGGATTTTATAAAAATCAGTGGAGAACAGCAGTGTGTTCTCTGAAAACAGAGTTAATTTGCTTTTGACCTCTGTAACTAAATCCCTAATTCTAGGGCTTAGGAAAACATATTGTTATGTTATGGCTACTCTTGGTGTGACCTTAAGCACCTTGGGTGCTATTACCTAGGTCAGGTACGAGCATCATCTGAGACTCCATCCAACATGTTAAATATTGTTTTGGCATGTATAGGGCATTCTTCACAATTAGAAAATTACCAACCAAAAAATAGTACATTTTTAAACAGTCCTTCACAGTAGAATTAATGTGCACCCATGTTGCCTTGAGTGACAATATGTTGCCCAACACTTTGCAACACCAACATACAGGGGGAGCAGTATGGGGGGGAGGGGGGAATAGGACAATTCCTGGGGTCCCCAAAAGGAGCATTTAATATAGATAGATGAGCTTTTGTAGTGACTTTGATTTGTGTGTCATGGGGCCCAAAATTCCTGCTGGCACCCATTCCAAACTATATTTTAAACTGGACACCATGTATGACTTAGGCAACATTAGTGCACATGCAACTACCCAAAGAGGGAAATGACAGCAGTCACCTTCAAAATAAAAGTATTTTCTATTTTAATTAAAAATTTTTATTGAAAAGTTGAAGCAGAAAGAGTAATGCATATTGAATTTAGGGTTTTGGATAACAGGAAATATGTTTCAGTAAAGGAAAACTACAAAGGGTCAGATGTGCTAAGATCTGACATAAAGCATTTCTGGTCAGAATAACTTGTGTAAAAATAAACCGGTTTAATTGAACCCTATTTTATTTTTATAATGCCTTTACTTTTTAATCAGACAGCTACTCTGACCAGAAATACTTTACATGCTCCGTTCTCGTATGTGTTTTACATGCCACCATTGACTGAGTGCCCCTATTATCTCAGTTTCCAGTGTAAACAACCACAACTATTGTGTGAATAACTGCCCAAAGCAAATGTGACAACATTTAAAAAGAACATAAAATATCCTCTTGATAAACTACTATGCTGTTTTTTGAGATGTTTCTTTTTTTCAAACTATACAACTCTATTCTGGACCTTGATCCTCTGGGACCGGCTAATTTAAGATGCTGAGAGAGTTACCGTGTTTATTGCAGATAACATATTAACCACATTGAGCATTGGCCAGAACCTCATTTCAAAAATCCCTAACCACCCCTTTGAAGAGCTCAACCGGAACATCTCTTAAAACTTAATTCTGATTTTCACTGGACATCTTGGTTTAGTTTGTTCACTTATCACTCCTTTTTTTTTTTTTTTTTTTTTTTTGATGTCTCGGTTGCTGCACACAGACAGTAACGCGAGTCACTCACCTTGCATGTGACAACTCATTGCATAAAATCTCCTTCCCTCTCTGTTTCCCCCTTCTCCCTCCTTCCACACGCTCCGACACACACCCTCACCCTCCTCTCACACTCAGTTGGCTCATGCCTCTCCGCTCTCGCCCTTGTCAGTCTCCCACCAAATTCCCCGGATCACAGAACATCTGACAGTATTTCATCTTGGATTTTGAGGATAAGTGAGGGGATTTCGGTTCAAGCTCAGAGCTTAGCACAAAAACGCGGCTCAGTGACAAAATCCAGGAGGTTTACACACAATATGGGGGTACCCGCCACCTCTTCAACCCACTCCTACTCCAATCTCCTTTTTCCCTTCCGATATCGCTCCCTTGTGATTTCTCTCTCTCTCTCACTCTCTCTCTCTCTCTCTCTCTCTCGCTCTCTCTCTTTCTCTCTCTCTCGCCGTGTTTACAAGGTGATGTTAGATTTAGCTGTGACTGTCAATCCAAAGCCAACACTGATACCGGTGCAGCTAAACATGTCGCACAGTTATTTTATCGTTGCACCGGGGAACACATAAAAGTTGCGTTTTAATCGGGAACAGAACTGTTATATGAGATTCCAATTTTTGATCGGAGCTCTTTGCCTCATTGAAATGATTTTGAGATCTTCCAGGCAGACGGGGATGGGAAGACACAGCTTGCCGATATTGCAACACCGATGAAGCAGCAAGTCTGTGTTTTACTTTGAAGGCATTTTCTACAAGAGTCAGCGGATTTCATAAAAGCATTTATTCAAAAATGTCCCAATGAATATGAAAAACTGATTTGAAAGATCACTTCACATTAGCCTTTACAATGCCTTAAAAAAAGTCTTTGCCCCCACTAGATTTCCTCTGTTTTTACCTTACTGTCACACTTCTTTCCAAACCATGAAGCACATTTTCATGTCATGCATAGCTGAGCTGAAATGTGTTTTCTCTAAGATCATTAGAGTGTACAGGGTTAAAACAACAACATTTGTAAGGTAATCACCTATTTTGTGGAGCAATGCATGCACACTTGGACGCTCTGTTTGTTGATTACTTCACTATTTTACTACATAAATATTTGGTAATTGCATTTCAGTAAGTTTGGGTTACACAATAAGTTTAAAGCTTCACAGAATGAACAGTTAACACCATCCATGGATTATTTGACAATTTCAAGGTACGCACTGCCGCTTTCACCTGTTTTGCACTGTAACAGAACAGATGAAAGTTTCATTTTGAACCACGTAAGTGTAATAGCATTTTTCAAGATTGTCAGAGTTTGTGTGTGCAAACCAAACAAATGATCTTAAGTCCCTCCTTTCTCTAACAGTCACTAATTCTCGTCATGTCTCATTTTGGATTAGATCTGGGGATTCCAAGTAGTTACTGTAACTTGTCTGGAAATGGATAGAGTAGATGTTAGTTGACCCATAACAAAAAAATGTGTGACACACTTTTTTTCCCAAACGCCATGCTTAGTGCTAAAGCATAAGCATATGCAGCTCTTTAATGTGCTTCATTGAGGTTTTATGTGATCGGCCAACACAAAGTGGCAAATTGTGAAGTAAAAAGGATTTTTTTCTTTTTTTTTTTTTATAAAAACTGCTCCCTTCATTCGTACACGCCTGAATAAAATACATAACTTATGGGTGAACATGAGAAGATGTGTTGAAGGGGAGTGAAACCCATTGCAAGGTGATATTGATTTAAAAAGGATTATCTAATAAAAAGACAGCATTGAAAAATAAAGTGTATCTGGATAACAAAATGTGCCAGTTTTTGAAAACAATGTCTTACAAACCTGTTTAGGCATGTTTATTTTATTTTATTTTGTATAAAAAATACCTTGTTGGACTTTGTTATGTCAATCCTGTGTTTTAAGAAAATTCTCTCCGCGAACATAAACACAAACTATAACTAAGACAAGCCTTGTTTGCTTACTAGAATGAATGTGCAAAAGACCCTTGAAGTTTCCTGACATTAGCATATTTGATCAAAGTAGGAATTGTGTGCTACTCTGGTACATTTGGCTGCAAGATACATGTCTAACAGCCTCTAATAATAAGAGGTGAACTGTGTGGACCCCTACCCCCCACCAAACACACACACCTCGCATAAATATCTCCAGCTCGGGTTAACCCTGGAAATAAAGAAATAAAAGCAATACATGGAGAACCTGAGGAGAATCTTGAAAGCCAGTTGCTGGTTGGAAAGATGGATTGCCTGAATTCTCCACCAATCACCAAACAACACATTGGCTGCAGCATTGATTGATGAAGTATTTAAGTCGTCAATCTCACATCACCTGCTTTTCTTTTCTCTCTTGCAGCCAAACAGCTGCAGAAAAGCGATGCTGTGTCTGCACATCAGACAAACCCTGACGTATGGAGAAACACAATGCAAAGAACTCCAGCTCAGCTGGTTTTCTGACACTGAGTTAAAAAGAGAAGCCAAAATTGCGACGATAAGACGATAGCTTATAAGCAGCTTAAACTGTACATTTACACCCACCTGTTTACATATACACTTAATTGAATGAGTGACCAGGCAAATGATTGGTTTTGTGTATGGTTTCTCAACATCCAGCATGGCTATGCATGCAACTCCTCACCCACAGTTCTGGATGCCGAGTATTCATACCAGTCAAACTTTATCACACTTTGTCATGTTATAACCACATAACTTGCTATACTTTGGAATTTTACTTGATAAACCCACGCAAAATAGTGCATAATTGCAAAGTGATGGGAGAGCAATACATAGTTTTCCAAATATTTTACAAATTGGAGCATGTCTCTAACAGCTATGCACATCTAAAGACTGGCCCATTCTTTTTTTGCTCAAGCTCAAATATGACAAGAAATACCTTTACTGTCACACAACGGGGAAATCCAGGCATTGAATTGAAATTAATTGGAAAGCAGCAGTTTTTAAGTCTTTGAACTGATTTAGAATTGGATTTATGTCTGAAATTTGAATAGAGATTTGAACTGATATAATTCAATCTAAACCAATTGTATATCTGGCTTTATGTTCATTGTCTGCTAAGGTCATCTTTCAATCCCCTCAGCTTTGAGGAGAGCAGTTGTCTTGTTAACGGTTTCTTCCGCCCGAGCTCAGAACCTCTGCGGCTCCCCCAGAGTTACCGTGGGCCTATTGGCTGCTTCTCTGGTTAATGCTCATCATGTCTAGCCTTTCAGTTTAATGCTTTCGAACCGAGAACCCGGTAATTCGGCCGGACACGACGTTGTGCTTAAAATGTTCTTCAAAAGAATAAACAATAAACAGAAACTAGGGGACAGCACGTCAATGTCCAAAGTGGAGCAGGAGACAGGCAGTGCTGATGGCAGGCTGCTCACAGCGGGGGAAGACAGCTGAATAGGCTGGAGGCAGACAACTTTTGGATGGGCAGGGCAGGAATCGTGGTCAGAAAGCAGTCCAGGTGGCGTCCAGAAATCAGAGGTATACAGCAAGGGCCGGGCAACCCAGAACTCCAAGAACAAGAAGAACAGGTCAAAACAGGCGATGCACACTATACGCTGGGAAAGAACTCACACTAGGCTAGATGACAATCTGGCAGAGAAGGGCTGTGGAAGGCAGACATTTGAAGGCGTGGTAACAGGTGGAACTTGGTAGGTTGTTTTATGTTGTTGCTTTAAATTTTTCAACAACCATATTCCTGACCCGTCATGTCTGCTTCTCATCCACCTCACAATTATGCATTACGATTGTTTCGGTCTATCTGTTAGAGTCCCAATTTAATACAGTGAAGTTGCAATGCAAAAAAAAAAAAAAAAAAAAAGTGAATTTGGACGGTATGGTTACATTTACTGGGCACTGCAACTCCAATTGAATTGACAACAAATTATAATTAATTACAATAATATTGATAGAAATAGAACATTATTACTCACCTTTGAAGTTATTCAGAGTACTGTGTGATGTATCCAGTGTCATAATCATGCTTGACTACCCTTAGTTTGAGTGAAGAAAAGACTTGGGGGGCGGGAGGGTCATCAATGCAAATGCACATAGAAGCAGAGAGAAAACATCCCACCTGCAGGCATTGTCTTGACAGTGCCTCAGAGAGCAAACACAGAGCCAGTGTCTTCTTGGACTTATTCCGAAGAGGCCATTGATCTGCCGGTTAACCTATTCTCCTGCATCAGTTCAGAAGGAAACCCTCAGAGGAAAGTGCCCCTCCAATACCACCACCCCACCCTGCCCATTGTTTCCCTCCACTAATATGATACCCCCTGAAGGTTCTCCACAGACCTCATTTCTAATCAATGCATGTGGTTGGTGGGATCATCCTGTCTCTGCAAATTAATGACTTCACTTTTTTCTGTGGTTTCATGCCATTGATTTGTTTTATTAGCTCATTGATCTCCAAGAAGCACCGCCACAACCCCCCCCCCCCACAACCTTACCTACCTTCTTATTTGCTTATCAATATGAGAGCTACAACCAACACTATATATAAAAACATTACCCCCTTATTTTAAAAATTAATCTTTCATTATTCCCTTCTACATTTTTACCTTAAAGAGCTATCAGCATGTTTACACCAAAACAGAAGACAATACGCTGCTTCATGTCGCCCCGACGTCTGACCGTCCAGGTTTCAGTAATCTGGTTTCATGAGTTTAACACAACTGCCATGGTCTAAATCACTTTGACGTTCATCTGGTCAGAGCTCGCTGGTCTTATTAACAGCCATATCTAACTCGCTCCCCTATAATTCCCTTTGAGATCCGAACAAAAGGATAGGAAGTGCTTTCCTCGGACAAGTCAGACTTGACTTCACAGGAGGAATTACAGCTTTTCATTTTCTGCCACTGGAGCGTTATAGCGAGCTACCCCTCTTGCACAGTGATGTTCTTTCTTTCCTGTTTATGACTTAAGCCACGCACAAAGGACTGATTCACAGTGATCACGTATCAGCAAAAACGGCGACAAGTAGTTACTGACATTCAAAATCCACATGATCAGGTATATTAAAGGAGATGCGACACATTCTGACAGACAAAACTGCTGTGAGCACCAGGTAGTTCCTCAGGTTGTTGTTTTTTTTCTTTAAATGAACCCATTCAGATACACAGTCTGGATTGTCACACATTAGTTGCAAGAGATATTATTTTTGTTCAGCCTGAGTCATCTTACAGTGACACATCCCATCAAGGAAAACAATCTGAAGTATATGGCCGGACTCCTCCCATCTCCACTTTATTACCTCCTGTCTGTGTCTTTCAGTCCACAATCTTATCAGACTGACTAATTCTGTCTCTAAAATTGCACATTTTCAAAGCAGGATGATCGTCTAGAGTGTAGATGGGAAACTGAATGATTACTTGCATTTGCATGGGCAGGCCAGGATATAAGAATATCTAGAGAATGTCTATGTTCAAAGATGAGAAGGAGTATCAAGTGCCCTGCTCCCCTCTCAGATCAAGCTGCATGTTTATTCAGCTTGTGGGAATTCCTGTTCCTCAGGATAGATCTGCAGTCGTCACAATTGGCGATATTCCCGTCCCTCCCAGCTTGGCTCTTTCATGGAAATCACATCCCACACAGACAGACAATTACTCACTTTTTCTTTTCTTAGACATCAGGCTGCCAACCAAACAAGCAGAAGAAAGGAGCAAAGTGTTTATCAGATATTTTAAAAAATATATATGTCCACATAAACATGGTTATTAAAAAAAAAAAAACTGGCATTTCCGGCTGTGTCTCCACCTACCATCCAAAAACAGACAAAATATCTGCAGAGAAACTACATTTTTAATTAACTGCAAAATTTTGATTTTTATAAACTCAATTTGTGGTGAATGCATGTAAACTGGATAGAGGCATAGAGGCTTGCTTTGCTCACATCTCACTGATTTATCTTATCTTGTCCCCATTAAACCTCAAATGTTAGCTGAAAAAGTTAATGACTGAAAGGAATGGCTAAACTGTGTCAGAGAAAATATGTACATCAGCTATTTTGGGGAAATCGGTTAGCCTGGCTTTCACTTTGGACAAGATCGTCATCTTTCACAATCCTTCTTGTCAAGCTAGAGCAATTTACTATGATTATAAGCCTTGCATATTGAGATCTATAAAAGATATTTTAAACAATCAGCACATATAGTTCTTTTTTGATGAGCCCAAACCTATTATGACTGCATATAGGCTTGTATACTGCTAAAAAAATGTCACATTTCTACAATACAAAGACAGATATTCCCAGTAAAACTACTGTTACACAAACAGAAAGTCACGGTAACTTGTAATCTGTTTACCATTCTTTGGTTTCTACAAAATGAATAGTGATTGTAGTATTCCTATGAAAAGTGTGGCAATAGTAAGACATCTAATAAGTAGTAATTAAAAAATGTGGGTATAGATAAAAATCCATTATCTATACCCACTTAACCATGCAGGGTCGCGGGGAGCTAGATCTTATAGTCAGGGGTCAGAGAGACGGGGTACACCCTGGACAGGTCACCAGTCCATCATTGTAAAAAACATTTGTCCATTTACAAAATGAATAAAAAAAAAATAAAGACACAGAGAAGGAATTAAAAAAATCTGGTATTATATTTTGTAAAATCAATTCAAATCAATATTTCTAAGTAGAAATTCTACAAATACCTTATAATAAATAAAAACATTTCTAATTATTGAGATAATTTTGCTCATCTGGTCCATCCCTCCTCTGACTATTCATAAGTATTCGAACAAGGTAGCACATACAGTTTCCTTGACAACACCGCTAAAATGTGACGTTAACTAGCAACAACTGTGTCATGGCTAAGTAGCTTTACTTGCTAGCTTCATGGCATTAGCTTTAGCATTAGCACTGTCTGTAAACAATCTTAAATTCTAGCTCCCACCCAGAAACTTTCTTGACTGCAGATACATATCGTCAGTCATAACATGTATCAGCACTATGGTTTTTGGGATACCAAACATGTATAGATGAGAGATACAGTTAAATGAACCAACAACTTAAATTAATCTGTAAATAAAATGTTTGGATAGGAATTGTTACCAACATGTCCTTGTCTAATGCTAGAATTTACTCATCATTGAATGTTAGATTTAAAGTGTAATATACGTCATTAAAATGTAAATTATCTTAAGAAAAACTTAATCTGCTCCAGAATTCCCTTTTACAATTCAGTTCTCTCCAAATATCCTGGAAAATAAAACCTCCAGCATGACACACTACGAAGGAGCATAGCTGCAGAGTGCATGGGCAGCTTGGAGGTGGAAATCTCCTATGTTATACCGCTCCATGCTAACCAGGAGCAGGCTGACATAGTTGAGATACATAAACTGCTTATAATAAGTTGTACACTTCTAGTGAAAGGTCACACATAGCACTCATCATTTTGTTTCTGTCGCTTCAAATTACGTCTGAACAAAAGACTGTAAAGATTTACCTCATCGACAATAAACAGGTAAGAAAGTTTAGGTGGGGTCAGCCACCAACACATGCCCACTTCTCCCCTTCTGTCTTTACATAAATCCTTTCAGGGCTTCTGGCAGCAGTTTCCTGCTCTTTCATCTGGCTCCCTTGTGGTAGGACTATTAGCCCAAGCCTGTGTACCTGCAAGTGTTTGAGAGGCAGCTGGCTCTGGACGCTCATTGCCTACACGGGCCCAGGGGCTGCTGGGACCTGGGAACGCTGGCACCAAATACCGATGGGTAATTAGACCTTCATTCAAGAGCGAATGTGGCAAGCATTAGACACAAGGTTCTTTCCGGTTCAATTCATATCCTTATCCTGCCTTCCTTCCCCTTCTAACAACTGCACTCCATCCTCACGTTTTTTTTTTTTTAAACTCTACTTTTCTCTTGGTTTTCCTTCGTTTGGACTTGTCATTATGTCTTAAACTGAGATCGTCTTTAAAAGAGAAATGTGTTTTATACGAAAGCAGACATCCTTTTTGAAAACAGAAAGATATTTTTAAGATTTGACAACCATGATTTAAAACTTTATCAGAAAAAGAAAGTAGTTGCTTTATGTATCGGTTTAACTGTCAAGCAAGAAAATTGTTTACTCATGATATTATCTGTAATTATATCTGCATGGTGCTACTGTGTGCTTACTTTGTCATCTCCACTGTTGTGAGAAACATGGTGGTGGTAGTTTCTCATGTAAAAGGAAAACTATGCGGAGGCCGCTTCCAGTTTTGTGGTGAAAGGTGACATAACCCATAATTCCACTCCAACCACAATGTTCTTTGATCACATGTTCCTCCCTGGTACTGCAGGGGCTGTTCACATGATATGAACCAGTTGCAAATGATAAATAACTGGGAGGCTGCACATTCAGATGATTAGATGATCTTTTAAGGGTGAAATAAGTATTAGAAACTGAAACAACTTACTTAAACTCTGTATATGATATACCTGACCTTTGGAGAAAACTTCAAACAGCATACAACCATATTCATATTTTTCAGTGAGGCATACAATTATGAAGTAAGTGGCATTGAATGTCTCTTCTTTGTAACTGCTGTTAATGGGTGGGATGTACTAGGCCGCACGAAAAAAAATGTTTTCTTTAAAAGGGGACATATCATCCCCACAGGCCTCTTTCACTCTTGTTCTGAACTGCATCTGAGAGCAGCTTCAGTTGGTCCAGTCTCTGTAAATGCAAAGGAGGTGCTTCACACCCCGCCACACTTCCAGGTCACAGAGCCTTCCATTCCACCCCATTCTGCCATTTTTGTAGTAGCCTATGCTGTGGGGCGGTGTAATGAATTGTGTGGGTTAATAGACCCAACAACCGAACATTTTGACTTGTTCACCTGTAGATTCTGCATCCTGCAGCTTGGACTACAAGATCGCAGGCAGAAATTAAAATGACAGACACACAAAATTGGCTAGCCAGAAGTCCCTGACCTTCTATAGTTGGTAATGTAAGAAACACTTGAAAGAAACACTTTTTGTTATACTGGGTAAAATCATCCTTCAATTCTGAAAGTAGTCAGTACATTATGTATGCAGAAAAAGGAGGTTAAAAAATTAAATCTCTGTGAAAGCTGTGGGGCCATAAAAACTCTGACCAATCACTGCCCTTAGCATCGAAGAGCACAGATTGGTAATAGGTCTGGTCCTGCTCTCACCCCCCTCTCTCCCTCAGGTTCTGGGGGTATCACCTTATCTATTGATTGTCTCACATGCCAGTCATTCTGATGTGCTCTTTTAAAGGTATACTATGCAAACCGGGGTTGATTTTCCAGCGAGGCTCCCCCAGAGGGCGAAAGTAAAAGTGCACTGTCGTAAAGATGCTCAGCTGTTCTGGTTTCTCCGTCAAGCCAGGCGCGGTTGTTTTGAGCTTAGCAGACAGACGAACGCAACGAAAAGTCAAAAAACGGCAGTACAAACAATGACTAACACAGTGAAAGTATGAACATCAGGGTTTCCCGCAGCGCTATCTTGGCGAGGCGGCCGCCTCGCCAAACTCACGCTACCGCCTCGCCAACATTCAAATAAAAAATAAAAATAAATAAATAATAGTAATAATAATAATAATAATAATAATAAAACTCGATATGCTTGCATGTTTATTTGACGTTAACTTGCGGTTCTTTGTTGTTGCTTTCGCGCGTGCATATAGTTAATGGCAGGGCAAAAACACATGGAGTTCTCGCCGTAAAGCAAGACCGACTCTCGCGGTCTTGCACGAGACTTCTGAGCCTGTGAGTGCGGGCCGAGGGCTCTTGCAATTGCAAGTCAACCCGGAAAAAGTTACCAAATTCAAGTACATATGTAGCAAGCATTTTGTCGGAGGAAAGGGCCCAACCGAAGAACATCCTGACCCAATTCCAGCGACATCAAGTCAAGGTAAGAGTATTTTGGTGGCCGACATGTTAATAAAGTAGCACCTGCTACCATGACAGCATATAGGCTATCATGGTAGCAGGCGCTAACATGATAGCCTGCTACCAGGCTTACTCAAAAACATTTCAAATGAGACAAACATTAAACATATACCCATTCCTGGACGGTGATTGCAAACAAAAAAAAAAAAAAAAAACGGCCGACGCTGCCATGATCGCCGCGCAGGAAAAAAAAACAAAGCTTACCGTTCATCATCTCGGACAGTTTTCCAGTCTTTTTAAGCCCTCGAACCTCAAGCCATCGTTTGAGCTGAAGGTTGGTGTGTTCTTCGACAGTGCGACCAGTAATCCGTGTGCCTGGGACATCGTCTTGGGAAAGTTTAACGGCTGTAAATGCACGAGATTCTGAGTGTGATGGCGGGGGCTAATGCAAGTACGGTATTTCCCCCACAGACCACCAGGGCGGCCGAGAAAACCTTTGTTCAACCTGAAATGACTCATTTAATCATCCAAAACGGTATGGAACATATTAATTAACTTAAAAATGTTGCATAGTATGCCTTTAACGGTAGTGTGAGTGCACGTTCCTTGTTAGTTTCTGGTTTCTGGTTGTGCCTGTGCTAGGGTGACCAGACGTCCCCATTTTCCGGGGACAGCCCCCATTTTGGATCACCTGTCCCCAGCAGAAGCTGTTCCCAGAAATGTCCCCGATTTCAGTGTATCATGATGGAGTAAAAAAAGTTTAGTGCAACAAGAGGTGTTTACCCCGTCCTGCCACTATCCCAACGTAGTAGATAGAAAAGATGAGCCGAACGCGCCTTCCCCGCCCTGTTGGGGATGCAGATCAGGTAAAACAAATCAACCCCCAAGCATAAATTCTGCGGCGTCATCATCGCTGAATCTCCCAATCCAGAATCAGAGATGTCCCCGGATTTCATTAGATAAATCTGGTCACTTTAGCCTGTGCACATCTACTGTTTATGTGTCCGGTTAGCTTAGCGGTTAGCTTTGGTGTTAGTCGTTCATTGTAACTCCGCTGTTCTCACTGTGTACTTAGTTTGAACATGTCTGAAAGTGGCCAGAAGCAAACGGCGTACATGTTTATGTGAAGAAGAGGAAGGCCTCAGTAGAAAGAAATAAGACCAGAGTGGATTTGGGAGATTTTGTTCACACAGTCCCCCTGAGGAGTGGAAGAGCAGGTAATAGGGTCTTGTGCATGTGCAGTTATTCAAAAGGGGAAGGGAAACTTCGGAAAAAATCGGCAACTCTACCTTTAAGGGCTAAAACAAATTAGGGGACATGTCATGTATGAGATAAAATCATGAGATAGAACAGGAAAAATGTCCTAAGAGTGTGTGACAAGTTTACAATGACTAAATTGTGGTGGCTAGAAAGTTGGCTTCAAGCATCTTCAAGGTTACAACTCTTCTGGGCTGGACACACTCTGCAGTGATCTCTTTACTACATTTATATACAGCATGCCCACACACATGCATACATACGCCTCACTTGTAAGTGAAGTACACACCATAATGCTATAACTTTCTCTCCTATACCACATATATACAGACTGTTCAATCAATCTCAAACTGCTTTGTTCTTATTCCTGTTTAATTGTGGTTTAATCTATAACTTATTTTTTCTTATTTTGCTGTTTTATCCATTTTATTTCTCAGTCTGGAAATTAATGCAATTTCAATGCTGAAAACAGTGTGCAGTGACAAATTTCTTATCACATTAAATCTCATCTTGTCTTAGCTTAACTATCAAAAGTGGCACGGGGAAGTAATAGTGGTGGATCGGGAAGAAGGTCAGGGCCAAGGATCATTGATTCATGAAGAGGGGAAGGCTGGATCAGGTGGTCGGATTCAACAGAAGAGATACTCTATTTCAGATTGCTGAGTTATGGGCCGTTCAGACAGGACACGGCGCTTGTACCGCTGTGCTCTGAAACACATTATTTTCAAAGCACTGCGCCGCTTTGCGAGATCCGCAAATTTCAACAATGTTCAACTTTGACAGTGGCATACAGTGACATAAAAACATGCAGCCAATAGAAACTGGGCCCTCTGAATGTCAGCCAGAAAGATCAGGAAACAAAATGGGGAAGAATTCCCTGAATTGTATGACCGACAGCCACTTCTTCCTTGCTGCTGTTTTTTCCTAACTAGCAAGGCTTGCTTGTTAGCACAGGACTGATGCATATTTGCTGCTGACAACAAAACAAATGACCGCCAACCCAGCTAGCACAGCGGCAAACAGCCTGCACAGCAGCAACGCATAGCACTGAAGCCAGCATAGTGCTGCGCAGAACCCTGCGGCATATTCCTACCACTAACCCTACGAAATATATCCATCACTAAAAATTATTTTAGGTATAAATTCATTAAAAAAAATGACCAAGCAGAGAAATAGAAGTAATCCAATCTTGTCAGGCACTGGAGAGAGCTGTTGAGACTGTTTATGTCTCTGGTTCACAGTCCCTGCAGTAGTCCACCAAACATAAGGTGTCAGTATTGAGAAAATAACACTGTTACACAGCAGGACACATTCACTGGATATATACACTTTTTAGACAAAACAAACATCCATCAACTCTCTTCTAAACTCTCATATTTATGCAGAGACAAATCTGGACAGGTTGCTAATCCATGGGGCGATACAAAAAAAAAAAGTGAAATGGAAAATTTGAAAATCTGAGAAGGCTACAAGAACCTCGTTTTGAAAAAAACGATGGCCTGAGGTACAAAACTTTCTATTTACCATTTGACCCATATTCTGACCCTCACCTATTGTAATAAGAGATAGATCATGAGTAGGGAAAAAAATCCCAAATTCAAGTAACCAAAATCAACCTCCTAAGAGATAAAGTAGGATTTGATCATCATCCTTGGGCAAGTCGAAGTAGAACCACTGCTTGGCTCCGCCAAAATAATTCAGTTGAGGTCATTGAAGCATATGATCAAGATGCCTCCTTTCTGCCTCCCTTTGGAGGTATTTCTGTCATATCCCACTAGGAGGACCCAAGATAGACTCAGAATTTGCTAGAAGGACTCTTCATCCCTTCTTTCTTGGGAATGTCTTAGGATTCTACAGAATGAATTAGAGATTGTTGCTTGAAAGAAATATGTCTGGGTTCCCTCCCTAACCCAATGTTGGATAAGTGGAAGCCAATTGATCAATGGACAGAAAACATAAAAAAATTGAAAATCCTTTTGGAATAATATTTATATCTACAATTCACAATTAAAATCAACAAAGAAATTCTAAATAGTTTGGGTATGAAAGATCTAATTTTTTAATGGTATTGGGACTCCGCAAAGAGAACCCTGAACTTGTGGATATGAAATCAATTAGATGCCACTGATCATAAAGACAGCGGAGGTATTCCCTCATTGCATTCTGTTATCGCAGGTAAGGAGAGAGTAAATACTCTGACAAGCTGCTCTTTGTCTACAGTGAATTAAAGCAGAAGGCGAGAGAGTAGGCCGCTTTTAGCGGTCAGGGAAAAACACAAGGTCCAAATTTGCATAAACAGGAACACAAAAGAAAAAGGGGTAAGGAACAAAACATAAAAAAGTGTTGTCAACAGGACCCCCCAGTGAGGAATTTCAATTTCATATATCTAATTATCGCTGTCAGATGGAGAGAAGTGACAAAAAGCTGTCTTTGTTCTCTATCTTTATCTCCCACATCTCTCTCAATTAATTTCACCATACGAATATGACTAATTGTCTCTGTGCAGCTTCACAGCCACATAAATAATAATTTTGGCCCGTGTTTTAGTTGCGGGGGTGTTCATGCTTCAATTTATGATATTTGGACACAAAGGACTGTGCATAATTCAGGTGATCACATCAGCAGGCCAATGCAACCTCTCTGCAGGCAT
The DNA here is from genome assembly GCF_011125445.2 of Fundulus heteroclitus. Taxonomy (NCBI): domain Eukaryota; kingdom Metazoa; phylum Chordata; class Actinopteri; order Cyprinodontiformes; family Fundulidae; genus Fundulus; species Fundulus heteroclitus. The sequence continues at coordinate 124,831 of NW_023396772.1, forward strand.
CACCCCCGCCTGCCAACTCCGGAGCGTAAATAATACCTCCATACTTTCCCTCTCTTTTGTAAAGGACAGTGTTTTCTCCCTCGTTTCTATCACTGGGATTGTTTCTTTGTTGCGGGCGCTGATATTAGCATCATAATCAGAAACAGAGAAAGAAGTACCAATGATAGCTGAGTTATGCAAAGTGTACGCATCAGCTGTGCAAATCTGTATTTAGGTTTGCAGGGATTATATGCAGCATTTAGTTAAGTTTAGACTTTCGTAACATGCAGAGTTTAAACATTTTATGTCTGACAAATAAAAAGCTAAGTTTGTCACTTTTATGTACTTTTGATGAATTGCCACTTCAACCAGAATCTCAACATCACCTTGCGAATCAGTGTGTTTACCATTCATACAAATGTCTTTACTGCTTTAACAAATCTTACTATTTTCATTGTACCCAAATGCTGGGTTTACAGGGCTGTGAAAAGTATTTGCACCCTAACAGATTTCTTCTGTTTCTTTTGCCTTTTTCAGACCAATTCTTCAGTCTTGATAGAATTTTTTGGATTGGGCCGAGTTTCAACGGCAGTGTGCGTCCTGCGTCGTGTAATATACAGGGGGTAACGAGGGGCGATTAGCCTCTCATTACCACTTCCCGATCAGGAATCGTACGGCCCGATGAAAATCTAACATGTTCTAAATTCAGTCGGCCCTCTTGAGTGATCCTGAGCGCATCCTGTTGTTGAAGCAGAGCTACGAGCGTCTACAAGCCGATTTCCTCCGACCTCGGGCACTGCGCATCTTACCTGACTCCGCCAGATAGATTTGCTCCGCATATCCATCTGGAAACCTTCCGTTGAAGTAATTTTGGGAAGGGGCGAAAATACTGGTTAGCTGATTGGCCTATGTTGGTGATAGACGGGCCAAATAAACCAATCAGATTCGTCGTCGCTCGTAACAGAGCAACGACGAAAACACAACCACAAGCCAAGCTACTCTTGCTGCTGCAGGTAAAGGCTCATTAGCTCAGCAAAGAAATACTCTGTAATTCCAATAAAACTTGCTCGATAGCCGCGCTAACGCTAGTTTCATCGGCTGAAGCCGCCATGTCTTTAGACTGAACTGTCGCTTCTCGTTGCGTCACACCTCAACCCGCCTCAAAGCCAACGCTGATTGGACGTTCGTTTGGTGAACTGCTCCAAATTTTCTTTAACGGAGGGTAGCCAGACTGATCTGCGAGTGAAACCTTGAAAGCTCGCGAGATCAGGATGGTCTCACGAGGCTACTGCGCATCTGCTAACAAGGGAATTCTTCTTCTTCTTCTCAGACGAAAATACTGGAGTGGGGAGAAGCATGGGGGCAGTATGTGCGAGATGGAGTCAAACTATGGAGGTGCAACTCGTAGAATTGCCAGAACAACGTGTTTCGTTCTTGTGAGCCTCATATTTAACAGTTAGCATTGACACTTTTCTTTTTATTCTTCTACTGTTTACATTTGGCTTCTGGATAGACGAGTCTAACAAGCGGCATCTCTCTACAGCACTGAGTCCGACATGTGGTTTTTGGACGTACAGTGTGAGCAGTCAGATCGCATCAGAGCATCTGGCCATACAGTAAGAACACATATAGTGAGCAGTGAACTTATAAACCCTGCGGCTTCATCGTACAGTTTGAGCTGCATCTGAGTACAACGATTGAAAATATCGTACAGTTTATGGCCGGCTTTAAGGGAGCTTGAGCTTAAGAACCTTCTGGATTTTTTTAAAAGAGCAGCATTCATGGATCCATCAATTAAAGAAGCAAATCAACCCCTCTCCATCATGACACTATCACCATATCATCTCTGTTTCTATGACATTCTTTTGCTGAAATGCTATTTGTTTTATACCAATTGTAGGCTAAGACAAATTGCCTTAAGAGGTTCATGTTTCTCTGATCATTTCATTGAATAAATACTCTAAAGTCTTGAGAATCATCGAGATGTTTTTTCGTTTGGGAAATCTGGAACTCACCAGGATGCTTATTTTTCCCAGTCTCTTTCTTACTGTTGAATTTTGAACACTGAAGTTAATTAGAGCAAGTGAGGCTTATAGAGCTTTAGCTATAGTTCTGAGTTCTTTTGTGATCTCCTGGATGATTCTTCAATGTTCTTTTGGAGTAATTTTGGTAGTCCAGTGACTCCTGGTGAAGCTTATCTACTGTTCCATGCTTTTTTTGTGCATAGCTTTACATGAGGCTTTGGGACCATTTCCAGACTGATGGATATTAGTCACTTTGTTTCTTTTTTTGTTTTTTAACTTCTTTAGGTCAGGACATTATGTGTTAATTCCTGATCTTTGTTAGTCTGCTTCATGTTGTCATGCAGGTTAAGTGATTCCCTCACTATATTGGTTTGGCTGCAATCAGACCTGGAGTATGATTAGAGAAATTTAA